>NC_079228.1:38947194-39077194 GCF_029633865.1 Lampris incognitus | reverse complement strand
AGTAATGTTATCTATTCAAGTATACCATGTAATATTTTTAGTATGTGATGACAAGTTTGTTATTGCAACGATATACGAAATAGTTGCTCTTTGTTTTCAGTTAATTTCATGAGATGCCAAAAAATACCGCTGTTTCATCAATAAGAAATAAATACAGGTTGTAAAAATATGTTTTCTTTTTTAGATTAGATCTGTCGTCGTTGCTATGCATCCAATCCACTTTTCTCCTTTTGTCTGGCCACCAGGGGTGCTGTTCAGTATCGAGGTCACGTCCACGTACTTTGCCGTGAGAAACTACTGGAGAGGTTACTTTGCTGCCACGTTCAGCGCCTTCATCTTCAGAGTCCTGTCTGTCTTCAACAAAGACGCAGGTATGGACAGCATGAGAGGGTTGTTACCGAGTGCAGACTTGGCCTCCAGCCCACCTTTTGAAGGTCTCAGTCTCGTCTCAAGACTTCACAGCATAATGTCTCGGACTTGACTCGGTAAGCCCGGTCAAATACGAGACTTGAATTAATCTTTTTTTATTTTTGAAAACAATGTCGAACGTCCTCTGAGGAGATCAATGAAGTCCACTCTAATTTAATTAATTAATTATTGATGTCTCTGAAACATTGGAAAATTGTAATCTGAATCATTCCCTCCTTGGCAGAGGTAAAAACAACCCTAAATAAATATGACAGTGTAGTGAAATTGTGACTTTTACTATGATGACAGACTACTAAAATTACAGTCACTGTGTTTAATTGGACTTGTGCTGTTCTGGTGTCAGTCTTTACACAAATTTGGACCCGTTGGTTTTGAGTTGGACGCTTTTTTAAAGACTTGTTCTCACTTTGGTTGGTCTTGACCAGGTCATAGTCATGCAGGGATATTCCCTTTCTGATGACAGGGGTACAAATATTTAGTACAGCAGTTTGTAATACTGCACTCTAAAGCTAGATATTTTAAGTTAGCATTTTAGCGTCTTCATCCCTCCCTTCCTCTCTTTCTTTGTATTGTTATGAGTAAATCTTGTTATTGTAGCTGGTGCAGCAGATAAACCAGTTCATAGTAGCATTGGCATTGCCCTGCTCACCTGCTCTCCATATTGTAAAGTCCACACGTCATTAACCTGTAGTATTCAGTTAGTAAAGTGATGGAGCTGTTATAAAAACAGCTCCATCAACAGATTTCTACCAGAGTCGTGGACCTCGGTCACTGACAGTACAGTCTCTCTGTATTAAACAGAGAGCGCTCTAATTCCGGACGAGTAGTGTTTGAAACCAACCTCTCTGCGTGCTCAGCTGATGTGTGTGGAGGCTTTATTGCAGATGAACCACTAGATGGCAGCCTACTGCATTTCAAAACCTGGACTATGTTGGTGTCCAACCATGTTCCAGATAGACTACATGGGTATGATTCATTCCAACCAAATACACCAGTGACTCCATTCATTTTTATTTATTTTTAATTTTCACCATGAGTAAAGTGAACAACAAGAACAAAGCAAGAAAAAAGTACTTGTGCAGGTGAGGTAAAAACCTGCAGTAGGTTTGAACAAACCTCACTGCAATTTTTCAGCAAATGCAAAATAATCCCATGTAAATATACACTTATAAACAAGTGCACACAAAAACACAGAAAAGTAATATTGTACAAGCAATCAAGAGTGTGGTGGATTAGCAAAGAGGAAGTGAGGGCAGCCATGAAGAGGATGAAGAGTGGAAAGGTGGTTGGTTCAGATGACATACCCATGGAGGCATGGAGGTGTTTAGCAGAGATGGCAGTGGAGTTTTTAACTAGATTGTTTAACACAATCCTGGAAAGAGAGAGGATGCCTGAGGAGTGGAGAAGAAGCATACTGGTACCGATTTTCAATAATAAGGGTGATGTGCAGAACTGTAGTAACTACAGAGGTATAAAGTTGATCAGCCACAGCATGAAGATATGGGGAAGAGTAATAGAAGCTAGGTTAAGAGGAGAGGTGATGATCAGCGAGCAGCAGTATGGTTTCATGCCAGGAAAGAGCACCACAGATGTGATGTTTGCTTTGAGAATGTTGATGGAGAAGTATAGAGAAGGTCAGAAGGAGTCACATTGTGTCTTTGTGGATTTAGAGAAAGCATACGACAGAGTGCCGAGAGACGAGGTGTGGTATTGTATGAGGAAGTCAGGAGTTGCGGAGAAGTATGTAGGAGTGGTGCAGGATATGTATGAGGCAAATATGACAATGGTGAGGTATACAGTTGGAATGACAGATGGGTTCAAGGTGGAGGTGGGATTACATCAAGGATCGGCTCTGAGCCCTTTCTTGTTTGCAGTGGTGATGGACAGGTGGACAGACGAGATCAGGCAGGAGTCTCTGTGGACTACGATGTTTGCAGATGACATTGTGATCTGTAGCGAGAGTAGGATGCAGGTTGAGGAGAGCCTGGAGAGGTGGAGGTATGCACTGGAGAGAAGAGGAATGAAAGTCAGTAGGAGCAAGACGGAATTCCTATGCGTGAATGAGAGGGAGGACAGTGGAATGGTCAGGATGCAAGGAATAGAGGTGATGAAGGTGGATGAGTTTAAATACTTGGGACCAGCTTCAAAGTAACAGGGACTGCAGAAGAGAGGTGAAGAAGAGAGTGCAGACAGGATGGAATGGGTGGAGAAGAGTGTCAGGAGTGATTTGCAAAAGAAGGGTACCAGCAAGAATTAAAGGGAAGGTTTACAAGATGGCAGTGATACCAGCTATGTTATATGGTTTTGAGATTATTAAGATTTAGATGATAAGATTTTCGTTGGGAGTGATGAAGGACAGGATTAGGAATGATTATATTAGCGGGACAGCTCAGGTTGGACGGTTTGGAGACAAAGCAAGAGATGCAAGACATGTGCGGGGGAGAGATGCTGGGTATATTGGGAGAACGATGCTAATGATAAAGCTGCCAGGCAAGCAGAAAAGAGGAAGGCCAAAGAGGAGGTTTATGGATGTGGTGAGGGAGGACATGCAGGTTGTTAGCGTGACAGAGGAAGCAGAGGACAAGAAGAGATGGAAACGGATGATCTGCTGTGGTGACCCCTAATGGGAACAAGCGAAAGAAGTAGTACAAGCAAGTCAGTATTCTCTCTGGCAAGTAGCACACCTTCACCCAATGAGTGAAGCAGTAAAATGATTTTCTAAAGTAACAGGTTGTATCTGATATCGCTGTGTTGCTCAGGACCATCATTGCAACTAACTAGCATATTATTGTGCTGTTGTGCCTTCGTAACTCGAGGAAAAATGTGTTTTTTGGGTTAGCATGGGTTAGCTATTGGTTATGGTAAGGTTAGGTTATTGTTAGGTTAATGTTGAAGTTATCTTAGGTTAGCTTTGGTATTTTTCCAGTCTTTTTCCTTGTTAGGGTTGTGGCCAAAACACTCCATGATTCTGTGGTGACACTACTGATGAACTGTTCTTCTCTAAAAATTTCTAGAAAACAGGAACAACCTCAAGCTAAAATAACCAAAACAAGCCAGTAACCACAAAACTAGATAGCGTCGACTACCAGTTTAAAATGTCAAACCACCATGACCATAACCTCCATTTTGTTTTTTATTTCTTGTTCAAACCACCATTTTGCTCCTAAACGAGGCCCCAACTAAAGCTCAGGTCTAACACACCTTAAATTTTATGCAAACCAACAAATTTTTTTGTCAAAAACTGCCACTTTGTCTCTTGGCCAAGCTGCCATTTTGTTCTCAGACTAAGCCCTAATCAAACCAGAAACTAAACTTAACCATTTAAGAATAGGACTAAAATAACACCGTAAGCCCTAACCTTAACCAAATGTAACCCCTTAAAACAAAAGTTGAGAAAAAATTAACTTGGGGAATACCTCCAAACTACACTTCGCCTCTTATTTCCCCCCGCCATTTTGTTCACGGTAGAGGCTAGTTCCCATCGATGCAGAGAACGGAAATGGAGTAGAGAACGGTCAACTGAGCAGGCACGAAATGCCTCTACCATGCCTCCACACGCCCCGCGTAGCATCGAGGCGCCAGGATTCTAGGAAGACCCGCCCCTACTCTGCTCTGATTAGCTAACTTTAACCCTAACCCCGCCCTAACCCTAACCTACCCAAACAACGGAGGCAACGAGTACTTGCGCATGCTCAGTTGACCGTTCTCTGCATCGATGGGAACTAGCCTCTAACTTTTGTTCACCACCCAAGGCGCCATCTTGATTTACAACACAAGCCCCAACTAACCCTAAGACCATTCCATAGATAGTCTAAAGAGCCATAAATCAAATTCTAACCATAACCGCCCTAAGCTTAACCAAACCCCAACCTTAAAAACTATACAAACAAACTTCCTGAAACCCCCCTTTTTTTTGAACTAGATCCAAACCAATTCAAATACGTAAACTTAACCATCTCAGAATGGGATGAAAACAACACATTAGACCCCAACCCTAACCTAAACTTACCCAACTTAAACCTATAAAGACAAGGTCGCATAAAATATTAAACAACAAATAAAACTTCGATACACTACCAAATTGGAAGATGACACATGGGCTAGTATCAGACAACTCCATTACACCTTGACCGTATTTTCTGCAGTTAGTATGAAGGAAACCACTCCTTCCTGTCTGTTTCCCTGATAATAAATTCCTAATAACTGACAAGTCACCGATGTTTGTGATAGCATGGGGGTACAGGGGAGGACTACACGAGTCTGTGTGCTACACAGAAGGGATTAGGGTCCCTATCCTCAGTCTCTTTCCTCCCAACAACCCCATTTGGTGAAACACGTAAAGAGTAGGGAGAGGGGGCTGATTCCAGATGGCTTGACCAAGTCTGACAGCTCTTGCCACTCAGTGACGGGGATCAGGGGCTGCCGTGTGGTTTCACGTTAACTCTGAACCGGTGTCAAGGTGTGCTGTTCTTCAGGGTTGTGGAAGATAAGTCACAGACAGAGGTCAGTGCCTTTTCACTCAAACTCATCTCGCAATGCTGCCGACACTACCGAAATTGGATATGGGGTTGGTGTGAGATATCGAGTATATCATTCCTAACACCTAAACCCTAACCTCGCCTAACCATGCACAGAACTGCTAAGTAGCACATCTCCACAGGTAGCACATATCAACAGTAGCACATATCTTCAAAACACAGGCGCGCATTCATGCGCATCAGAATAGCTTAAAATTTCCGCATGCTCCCTGGGTTTGTGAAAGACTTAGGTGCATGTACTTGGCTTTGGGTTTAGGGGTCCTCCTCCAAGAAAATTTTACATTTTTCAAAAGTCGCCTGGCATTGACTGTGTTTTTGGTGTCATCATGTGGAGTGTGGGGAGATGTGTTGAGGGTGTCTGGCTGTAAGAGCTGGTGTTGGATCGGCTCAGGGGGCCTGGTCTACTGCGTCCGGTGGGCCCAGGCACCACAGCCCTGCCCGGAACTACGCCGGAAGAGGAAACACCAAGGGCGGTCTGACAGGATGTAGACGCAGGTTAAGCTAAGCTAACTGGTAGTCCATGCAGACCAGCAGTTCTGACAGTCATCCTGACTGGTGTTCGCGCTCTTGGGACAGTGAAATTTATATATATATATATATATATATATATATATAGGATATGTGTTTTTGTAGGGTTTTTCTTTTCTTTTTTAAAATCCCCCCCCCCTTTCCCCCCCAATTGTACCCAGCTAATTACCCAGGGAGGGCTGCAGACTACCACATGCCTCTTCCGACATGTGGAGTCACCAGCTGCTTCTTTTCACCTGACAGTGAGGAGTTTCGCCAGGGGGACGTAGCACGTGGGAGGATCACGCTATTCCCCCCAGTTCCCCCTCCCCTCGAACAGGCGCCCCGATCGACCAGAGGAGGCGCTAGTGCAGCGACCAGGACACATACCCACATCCGGGTTCCCACCTGCAGACACGGCCAATTGTGTCCGTAGGGACGCCCAACCAAGCCGGAGGTAACACGGGGATTCGAACCTGAAATTCCCATGTTGGTAGGCAATGGAATAGACCGCCACGCCACCCGGACCACCCTAAAGAAAAATCAGAATCAGCCTTTTAAAGTGTTTATGGAAGGGTGAGGCTGTTTGCCTTCACAGTTGCTGAAGTTTTGAATGCTAACACCACGTCCTCTCCTTGCCGTTCAACCCCATCCGTCTGTCCCGCTGTGTGATACCCCAACCCTAGAGCCCCGTCATCACTGTTAACACCCCACTCACGGCTGCCGGTCGGTTTTCAGGTCAAAACACCAAACCATTTTCCTAAGATAGAAATTCAGTCCTCAGTACAACAAGGTGACCTGGAACATTCAGCGCCATTATGTCACATCTGAAATGGGGCATGTCCACTGTTATATTAGATTACTCCCCAAACCCAAAACACTTGTACCATGGGTGACTGTTTTCTACTCCTCTTTTTTTTCTCCTCTTTTCTCCAGTCACCATCACAGCTCTGTTCAGGACTAAGTTTCGTATGGACTTTCCCTTTGACCTGCAGGAGCTGCCGGCCTTCGCCATCATCGGGTGAGACGGAGTGCTTTGCATGGACCTGCAAATCACTTCTACTTTGTATGCAAGTGTGTGTGTTTGTGTTTGTGTGTCTCTGTGTGCGCATGTGCACATGTCCACAAACTTCAAGCCCTCATTTAACAGCTTAAGAAAGAAATGTGCGGGTGCAGTAAATCTAACTCTATGGGAGGCACGGTCGTGCAGTGGTTAGCGCTGTCGCCTCACAGCAAGAAGGTCCCGGGCTCGAACCTTGGGGTTGTCCAACCTTGGGGTGGGGTGGGGGGGGTGGGGGTCATCCCATGTCATCCTCTGTGTGGAGTTTGGATGTTCTCCCTGTGTCTGTGGTGGGTTTCCTCCGGGCGCTGCGGTTTCCCCCACCATCAAAAAGACATGTATGTTAGGGTTAGTACTGCCGTCTGTGCCCCTGAGCAAGGTATGGCAAGACGAACCGGACTCGGTCCCCGGGTGCTGCACAGCGGCTGTCCCACTGCTGCTAGCAACACAGCTAGGATGGGTTGATGCAGAGCAGAATTTCCATACAGAGATTAATGAAGTATATCAAAATCAACAAAAAAATAAAAATGTAGCTGTAGCATGTGAGGTACTGACTCGGTTCTCACGTTACGACTCAGTCCAGTCAGTTCAAAGGTTCAGCCGGGAGGTTTAGTGTGACGACAAAAAGAAAAGGAAGAATAGTTTCAGTCCTTAGACATTCGTCAGTGCTGGGGAACATTTGCTTCACTTTTCTTTGTTCCTCTCATGTTTATTTTCTGCACTATGAGCACCCTGTGCTGTGTCACTGCTCGTATGAAAATATGAAATTAAATATGAAGTGAAAGACACAGTTCTGACTCGTGACATCAGCTTTTTCTGTCTTTTTTTTCCGTCAAGGATATTTTTTTGCCTGAATTTGCAAAGTGTGCAGGTTCCCTCGTGCAGACTTGGTAGTTTTTTCCTGTTCCAGAACCTTCTCACCATTCTGTTGCCACAGAATCCAGCGGGGATTCTCTTACGTTACATTTTACTGTACAGTCGTCACAACATTATGAAAGTTATAATTCTGATTTATTACTTATTGTCATGTATCTGCTATAGCTTTTAGTTATGGGGATGTCATATTTTACTTACTGCAGACTCTCAGGTTCAAGGTACATTGGAGTTCTCGGTTCTTCGTTCTGCAGATGACCGTTTCAGAAAGCGGTGAAGACTAACGGAGCGTTTGTTTTGTTGCACAGGATATCCTGCGGCTTCCTGGGCGCCTTCTTCGTCTATCTCAACAGACAGGTGGTCCAGTTCATGAGGCGGCCTAATGCCATGACCCGATTCCTCACCAAACAGTGAGTTCTGCTCCTCTCTCTGTCTACTGTATTTATGTGTGTGTGCGTGTGTGTGTGTGTGTGTGTGCGTGTGTCCAGAGTGTAACAGAAATTCATGTCCAAAAAAAAAATCCCAAGAGATAAAAGGCAACAAGGAGAAATGGCAAATTGCTGCTGAGAGAAGAGAGAGAGAGGAGAATGACAGAAGAGAGAGAGAGAGAGAGGAGAGAGCGAGAGAAAGAGAGAGGAGAATGAAGAGAGAAAGAGAGAGGAGAATGAAGAGAAAGAGAGAGGAGAATGACAGAAGAGAGAGAGAGAGAGGAGAGAGCGAGAGAAAGAGAGAGGAGAATGAAGAGAGAAAGAGAGAGGAGAATGAAGAGAGAGAGAAAGAGAGAGGAGAATGACAGAGAGAGACAGAGGAGAATGAAGAGAGAGAAGAGTGATGAGAATGAAGAGAAAGAGAGAAGAGAGAGACAGGAGAATGAAGAGAAAGAGAGAGAGAGAGAAGAGGGACAGTGAGAGAGAAGAGAGAGACAGAGAGGAGAATGAAGAGAGAAAGAGAGAGAGAGAGAAGAGGGACAGTGAGAGAGAAGAGAGAGACAGAGAGGAGAATGAAGAGAGAAAGAGAGAGAGAGAAGAGGGACAGTGAGAGAGAAGAGAGAGACAGAGAGGAGAATGAAGAGAGAAAGAGAGAGAGAGAAGAGGGACAGTGAGAGAGAAGAGAGAGACAGACAGGAGAATGAAGAGAAAGAGAGAGAAGAGGGACAGTGAGAGAGAAGAGAGAGACAGAGAGGAGAATGAAGAGAGAAAGAGAGAGAGAGAAGAGGGACAGTGAGAGAGAAGAGAGAGACAGAGAGGAGAATGAAGAGAGAAAGAGAGAGAGAGAAGAGGGACAGTGAGAGAGAAGAGAGAGACAGACAGGAGAATGAAGAGAAAGAGAGAGAAGAGGGACAGTGAGAGAGAAGAGAGAGACAGAGAGGAGAATGAAGAGAGAAAGAGAGAGAGAGAAGAGGGACAGAGAGAGAAGAGAGAGACAGAGAGGAGAATGAAGAGAGAGAAAGAGAGAGAGAGAAGAGGGACAGTGAGAGAGAAGAGAGAGACAGAGAGGAGAATGAAGAGAGAAAGAGAGAGAGAGAAGAGGGACAGTGAGAGAGAAGAGAGAGACAGAGAGGAGAATGAAGAGAGAGAGAGAGAAAGAGGAGAATGAGAGAGAGTTTTTGAGTTTGAGTTTTAAAAAGTACATTTATTCCAAATACGCTACAGTCCAACAGTTTATACCCAAACACAATCATCTCTTCACAATCCAGCTCATACAAAATACAGTTTCAGGGAAAAAAACAAAAAACATTGAGCGGTCCAAACAAGTATTTGTAAAAAACATCTCCTTCAGACAGTTTTTACATCGTAGCTGTAAAAAAAAGTCTCTTGTGCGGCATGGAGACCTCATGTAGACCTCATGTAGACCTCATGTTGACCTCATGTAGACCTCATGTTGAGCAGCTGAGCTACGGCCTCGGTGTTGTTGAGTGCTAATCCTGCTGCAGCCACTATGCGCCGTGGGGTGATGGTCGTGGAGGAAAACAGTTTCTGGGAAATCCTGGAAGGCACCAGCCGGAGACCACCAGCCTGGCTCCATGTATCGGTGGCTCCTCCAGCCGCAGTAGGAGGAAGAGCGCCCGGTGCGACACACTCATCAACCAGACTCAACTTAAACATCATCAACAACATCGACCAGGACGGGACAAGATTTGTCTTGTATTGCCTCTGACTCTTCATGTTGTAATTCTTGTTCAGTTTTCAGAACAGTTTTCCGTAACCTGTATATCTCCTGATCAGTGTAGCCGCATCCGTCTTTTTGTCCCATCTGACATTTAACGGAGTACAGAAACATTTCTTTGTCTGCAAAGAAGTCCTCAAGTTCGACGTTTCTCAAATGTTTTGTTTGTTGTAAGCATTTCTTAACTTGGCGTGCATCGTAGTGCTCCTCAAACTCATCTTCAGACATTTGTACCTCTGGCTGCTTCTTCTTTAATACAGGTACCCGGCTGCCTATACCACAGTCCCCTTCCTCCTCCTCCTCTTCGTCAATACTCAACTCATCCCCAGACAGGTGCTCCTCGTACTGCCTGCTCCTCTCCCTTGTCAACGCTCCTTTTTTGGCTTGAGAGCCGCTCGTTTCAGCAGCCTGCTTTCTCTTCAGCACAGGAACCTTACAGACTGTTTCGTCTTCCATCAAGTCCTCCTCAGTGCTCAACACGACACCTTCTGCAACTCCACCTGTAGTGTTTGATGCTCAACACCACCTTCTGCAACTCCACCTGTAGTGTTTGATGCTCAACACTACACCTTCTGCAACTCCACCTGTAGTGTTTGATGCTCAACACTACACCTTCTGCAACTCCACCTGTAGTGTTTGATGCTCAACACTACACCTTCTGCAACTCCACCTGTAGTGTTTGATGCTCAACACTACACCTTCTGCAACTCCACCTGTAGCGTTTGATGCTCAACACTACACCTTCTGCAACTCCACCTGTAGTGTTTGATGCTCAACACTACACCTTCTGCAACTCCACCTGTAGTGTTTGATGCTCAACACTACACCTTCTGCAACTCCACCTGTAGCGTTTGATGCTCAACACTACACCTTCTGCAGCTCCACCTGTAGCGTTTGATGCTCAACACTACACCTTCTGCAGCTCCACCTGTAGCGTTTGATGCCATTGCCTGTTCACATTGTGGTCTGTTTTCAACATTTACGTCTTCCTGTTTAGACTTGTCACTCTGTTTGGGTGGTTCAGTTTTGTCGCTGTAATCTGGACTCTGTCCCTTTTCTGTTGTCTCTTCGCTGTTCTACCTGGTTTCACTCTGTTCGTGTCCTCTCGCTTCACTCTGCGTTCTGCCATCGGAGGGGTGGTTCTCGGGACAGGCCCGAACCAAATGACCCTCCCCTCCACAGCCAAAACACTTCAAGGTCCCAGAGTTTACAAAGATGACATAGTCAAAATCATCAACCTCCACCCTAAAAGCTACATCCAAGTCTTGGTCTTGTTTGTTCAGGATCATGTGAACCTGTCGTCTGTGTGAAACCACATGTCGCACCAGCGGCGACCTGCAGCCAGACGACAGTTTCCTGATGGACGAAACTACTTTCCCATACCTCCACAGCTCTCTGGACAAAATCTCATCGGAGATGAGCGGCGGGATGTTTGAAACGGTGACTCTTGTCGATGGCGTGGTGAGCGGCGACACCGGCACGAGGCTGTCATTAACAACAACGCCACTTTGTTTGCTTTGGCTACAGCGTCGACATAAATCACCACAACGCCGTCCATCCTAGCAGCGGATTTAACGCTGCTGTGACCCACAACCTCTCCCACTGCTAAAGCACAGTCCTCTACCGAACAGGGAAAACTAGGCGACACTTTAAGACCATGTTCCCTAGTGAGTTCGATAAACTCCATATCGGCGTTTAGCACGCCGCCCAGCAAGCGCTGGTCGACCGCAAACACGCACACACACAAGACCTCTTGAAACCTCCTTATATAAACAAACCAAACCGGTAACCCTACAAAACACACTATGCACAATATTTGCACGGGAAAAAATAGCAAAAAAGATAGATAAACGCTCACAACCGCTCTCATGCGTCTGCTCAGCACGCTCACTCAAGAGAGAGAGAGAGAGAGAGAGAAAGCGAGAGAGAGGCAAATGGGGAGAGAAGAGAGAGAGGAGAATGAGAGAGCGAGAGAAAGCGAGAGAGAGGAGAATGGGGAAGAGAAGCGAGAGAGAGAGCTGCTTCCCAAATAGGTTAATCCAACTGCTGCTTCTAGTCTGGTCAGAGAGAGATGGGGAGAGTCTCCAACTGTAACTCATACTGGAACACCTGAAAGAAGAAGAGGCCTGCTGTGTGTGTGTGTGTGTGTGTGTGTGTGTGTGTGTGTGTGTGTGTGTGTGTGCACACTTGTATACAACTCTCCATACAGGATGAATAGTTGTAGGACATTTTTCTCTCATAAGTCATAATGTGTGTTGTAAATATACAGTTATGTGTGAGGTACTGGGGTGACCTGATGACACCCACGAAAAAATCAAGTCACCCACGAAATAATGAAGTCACGCAGCTGACGCCCCTTGTGCCAGCTGTCACATCACTGCATGCGTCCTACAAGGAACTCTGCATTCATTCTGCAAGGTTTCCCTGTGGCCCTGGTTTCCTGCTGGTTTGGCACTGTGCGCGCACACACACACAAACAGCATGATATATTTGACAAACATGGAGTGGGTTGGTCAACCGCCACAACAACACAACGTTATGGGCGATTTCTTTGCCATTCTTATTCTTATTGAGAGTTTATATTTGAAATGGGAATTATGTAGTAATACTGTATCAGGTTAAAGAATGACAGTAATACTGTATCAGGTTAATGAATGACAGTAATATTGTATCAGGTTAATGAATGACAGTTATACTGTATCAGGTTAAAGAATGACAGTTATACTGTATCAGGTTAATGAATGACAGTAATACTGTATCAGGTTAATGAATGACAGTAATACTGTATCAGGTTAAAGAATGACAGTAATACTGTATCAGGTTAAAGAATGACAGTAATGCTGTATCAGGTTAATGAATGACAGTAATGCTGTATCAGGTTAATGAATCACAGTAATACTGTATCAGGTTAAAGAATGACAGTAATACTGTATCAGGTTAAAGAATGACAGTAATACTGTATCAGGTTAAAGAATGACAGTAATACTGTATCAGGTTAATGAATGACAGTTATACTGTATCAGGTTAATGAATGACAGTAATACTGTATCAGGTTAAAGAATGACAGTAATACTGTATCAGGTTAATGAATGACAGTACATTTTTTATCAGGTTAATGAATGACAGTAATACTGTATCAGGTTAATGAATGACAGTAATACTGTATCAGGTTAATGAATGACAGTTATACTGTATCAGGTTAAAGAATGACAGTAATACTGTATCAGGTTAAAGAATGACAGTTATACTGTATCAGGTTAAAGAATGACAGCAATACTGTATCAGGTTAATGAATGACAGTAATACTGTATCAGGTTAATGAATGACAGTTATACTGTATCAGGTTAATGAATGACAGTAATACTGTATCAGGTTAATGAATGACAGTTATACTGTATCAGGTTAATGAATGACAGTACATTTTTTTATCAGGTTAATGAATGACAGTAATACTGTATCAGGTTAATGAATGACAGTAATATTGTATCAGGTTAATGAATGACAGTAATACTGTATCAGGTTAATGAATGACAGTAATACTGTATCAGGTTAATGAATGACAGTACATTTTTTATCAGGTTAAATAATGACAGTAATACTGTATCAGGTTAATGAATGACAGTAATACTGTATCAGGTTAAGGAATGACAGTAAATACTGTATCAAGTTAATGAATGACAGTAATACTGTATCAGGTTAATGAATGACAGTAATATTGTATCAGGTTAATGAATGACAGTAATACTGTATCAGGTTAATGAATGACAGTAATACTGTATCAGGTTAAAGAATGACAGTAATAAAGTATGAGGTTAATGAATCACAGTGAATTTTTATCAGGTTAATGAATGACAGTAATACTGTATCAGGTTAATGAATGACAGTAATATTGTATCAGGTTAATGAATGACAGTAATACTGTATCAGGTTAATGAATGACAGTAATACTGTATCAGGTTAATGAATGACAGTAATATTGTATCAGGTTAATGAATGACAGTAATACTGTATCAGGTTAAAGAATGACAGTAATACTGTATCAGGTTAAAGAATGACAGTAATATTGTATCAGGTTAATGAATGACAGTAATACTGTATCAGGTTAATGAATGACAGTAATACTGTATCAGGTTAATGAATGACAGTACATTTTTTATCAGGTTAAATAATGACAGTAATACTGTATCAGGTTAATGAATGACAGTAATACTGTATCAGGTTAAGGAATGACAGTAAATACTGTATCAAGTTAATGAATGACAGTAATACTGTATCAGGTTAATGAATGACAGTAATATTGTATCAGGTTAATGAATGACAGTAATACTGTATCAGGTTAATGAATGACAGTAATACTGTATCAGGTTAAAGAATGACAGTAATAAAGTATGAGGTTAATGAATCACAGTGAATTTTTATCAGGTTAATGAATGACAGTAATACTGTATCAGGTTAATGAATGACAGTAATATTGTATCAGGTTAATGAATGACAGTAATACTGTATCAGGTTAATGAATGACAGTAATACTGTATCAGGTTAAAGAATGACAGTAATAAAGTATGAGGTTAATGAATCACAGTGAATTTTTATCAGGTTAATGAATGGCAGTAATACTGTATCAGGTTAATGAATGACAGTAATACTGTATCAGGTTAATGAATGACAGTACATTTTTTATCAGGTTAAAGAATGACAGTAATACTGTATCAGGTTAATGAATGACAGTAATACTGTATCAGGTTAAAGAATGACAGTAATACTGTATCAGGTTAATGAATGACAGTAATATTGTATCAGGTTAATGAATGACAGTAATACTGTATAAGGTTTAAGGAATGACAGTAATACTGTATCAGGTTAAAGAATGACAGTAATAAAGTATGAGGTTAATGAATCACAGTGAATTTTTATCAGGTTAATGAATGACAGTAATACTGTATCAGGTTAAAGAATGACAGTAATACTGTATCAGGTTAATGAATGACAGTACATTTTTTATCAGGTTAAAGAATGACAGTAATACTGTATCAGGTTAATGAATGACAGTAATACTGTATCAGGTTAAAGAATGACAGTAATACTGTATCAGGTTAATGAATGACAGTAATATTGTATCAGGTTAATGAATGACAGTAATACTGTATCAGGTTAAAGAATGACAGTAATAAAGTATGAGGTTAATGAATCACAGTGAATTTTTATCAGGTTAATGAATGACAGTAATACTGTATCAGGTTAATGAATGACAGTAATACTGTATCAGGTTAATGAATGACAGTACATTTTTTATCAGGTTAATGAATGACAGTAATACTGTATCAGGTTAATGAATGACAGTAATACTGTATCAGGTTAAAGAATGACAGTAATATTGTATCAGGTTAATGAATGACATTAATACTGTATCAGGTTAATGAATGACAGTAATACTGTATCAGGTTAAAGAATGACAGTAATAAAGTATGAGGTTAATGAATCACAGTGAATTTTTATCAGGTTAATGAATGACAGTAATACTGTATCAGGTTAAAGAATGACAGTAATACTGTATCAGGTTAAAGAATGACACTAGATTTTGCATGTTTACTTTATTTTTCAGATATGGTCTTTATCTCCAAGTTGACCTATTCTGTATTTCTCCTGGTATTTCTCTTCTCTTCTTTTCTTTTCTTCTCCTCTCTTTTCTCTTTTCCTCTCTTCTCATTCTCTTCTTTTCTCTTCTCTTTTCTTTTCTTCTCTTCTCTTCTCTTCTCTTCTCTTCTCTTCTTTTCTCTTTTCTTCTCCTTTCTCCTCTCTTTTCTTTTCTTTTCTTTTCCTCTCTTCTCTTCTCATTCTCTTCTTTTCTCTTCTCTTGTCTTTTCTTCTCTTCTCTTTTCTTCTCCTTTCTCCTCTCTTTTCTTTTCTTTTCTTTTCTTCTCTTTTCTCTTTTCTTTTTTCTCTTCTCCTTCTCTTTTCTCTTCTCCTGTCTCTTCTCCTTTCTTCTTTTCTTTTCTTTTCCTCTCTTCTTTTCTTCTCTGCTCTTCTCTTCTCCTCCCCCATGTGTATGATGTTGTCTCTACGACAGTCCTTAATGACATCCTGTAGGAATATGAATCTCTGAGCAGAATGTAAATCACATAATTTTTGGACTATAGTGTGTTTTTGTTGTCTTTGCAAAAATACATTCATTATGTTTGACATTTCTGATCGCTGTGCCTCCTCCCTCTCCTCCAGCCGACTGATCTTTCCTGCCGTGGTAACCATGGTGATTGCCACCCTGACTTTCCCCCCAGGCTTCGGACAGTTCATGGCTGGAGAGGTCAGAGGTCAATGTTTGTTGTGGTTTTCTTGGTTTGTCTGGTTGGTTGATTGGTTGATGGGCAGATGAATAAGTAAATGGATGAATGCATGGGTAAATTGGTTGGTTTGCTGATGGATGGATGGATTAGTTGGAGTATGGTTGGATGGACGGGTGGATGATGAGTTAGTACAGGGGTCGGGAACCTTTTTGACTGGGAGAGCCATAAAAGCCAAATATTTCTAAATATATTTCATTGAGAGCCATATAGTATTTTTAACGTATAATAAATTAAATATGTCTTACTTTTAATGCGACTTCTGGTGCTGCATGGTTTTGCTGATGGCCTTGTAGTCTGGTTCATACGTGGTGAGGTTGAGCTTCATGCAGGCGTTGAGGCTTCCATCAGTTAAACGTGAGCGTAGGTTGGTCTTAATGTTCCTCATATGCGAGAAAGACTGTTCACATGCATATGTAGAGCCAAACATGGTCAATACGGCAATACTCACACGCTGCATTGTGTGGTATGTCACAGGAAGCTCGTTCCAAGTTTTAAGAATCAGCTGGTCTTCAGGTTGAAGATTTTTAATTTCTGTCCACTTGTGTTCCCTCGCCAGCTCTGCTCGCTGTCGCGCAAGACTTTCCAACTCTCCATTAAGTGACTTGAACTTACTCATCCACATGTCTGATGCCTTCAGGTCAGCAACTTCCAGCTCAAAGTCTCCGATAGAGACCCCGGGGATGCATGTCAAGTCGATTTTGTCCACTGCACACTCATGTGGATGAGTGATGAACTTGAAAAGACCAGTGCGCGCACGAAATTCTCCAAAACGTGCTTTGAATGACTGCAGGAGATTGAACGTAAAGCCAGCTAGCTGCTGGAGATCCAGATGTTGAGTGGAGTCACTTGCTAAGCATGCATCTCTAAATTGTTGCAGTCTTTCAAAGTGCAGAAGACGACCTGTTTCAATGTCCCTGAGAAAGACTTCCAGCTTGCTTTCAAATGCAAACACTGCTTGTTGAAGGGATGAGATTGTATTTCCAATACCTTGCATTTTCACATTGAGCTGGTTCAGATGGCCAGTTATGTCCACGAGATAGTGAAACTGCAGGAGCCAGTCAGTGTTGTCTAGCTCAGGATGCTTGACGCCTTTCATTTCAAGAAAAGTCCGGATTTCACTCAGGCAAGCTGCAAAACGGCTGAGCACCTTCCCCCTTGACAACCAACGCACGTTGCTGTGTAAAAGCAGACCGGGATAATGATTCCCAACTTCTTCTAACAGAGCTTTAAACTGGCGATCATTTAAAGCTCGGGCAACAATAAAGTTGACCACTCGAATGACCAGAGACATCACCTCGCCAAGCTCCTGGCCACACGTCTGAGCGCAAAGCGCCTCCTGGTGCAGGATGCCATGAAAACTTAGGATGGCTCTCTTTTCATGTTCACGGAGAAGCGCTACAAATCCTTTGTTCTTCCCCAACATACAGGGTGCACCATCAGTACAGACAGAAATAAGTTTATCCATCGGTAGTTTTTTTTCTTTAGCAAACTCCATGAAAGACATGAATAAATCCTCTCCTCTTGTTGTCCCTTTCATTGGCAAAACAGCCAAGCTTTCCTCACGCAGTGTGTCTCCTGCAGCATACCTGGCAATGATACTGCACTGAGATAGATGGCTAACGTCTGTTGACTCATCTAACGCGAGAGAAAAGTATGTCCCGGCGTTTATGTCCTTAATTTGTGCTTCCTCGACTTGATTTGCCATCATGATGCTACGATCGTGCACAGTTCTTGCTGACAGGGGCATGTCTTTTATTCGTTTGATTATCTTGTCTTTATTTGGGATGTCATCAAACAGTTCATTGGCCACATCAAGCATGAATGTTTTGGCATACTCGCCATCTGTGAATGACTTTCCATTCCTTACTATTGCCAAAGCCCCCGCAAAGCTAGCGGAATTCCCGTCACCTTGCTTGGTCCACACACGTAGTTGCTGCTGACTCGTCTGCACTCTCCGCTGTAGCTCCTCGCATGCCCTTTTCCTGCTGGCCCCCGCTGGATATTTCGATGCAAATGAAGCATGGTGCGTATCGAAGTGCCGCTTTATATTTGACCGTTTCATCGATGCAATTTTATCATTGCATATTAGACATACCGCAGATCCTGCTCTCTCCACAAATGCAAATTCCTCTGTCCACGCAGCCTGGAATGCACGGTAATCATCGTCTTTTTTTCTTTTCGCCATCTTTTCCGTTACAAGGGTTGGAGCGGATAAACTAGTTGGCTATCTGATAAAATTGATTTCTTCACCTTTACAATGACCCGGACATGCTCGCGAGCCATTGGTTCCCGACCCGACCCACGGGTGACCCGTGACCCGTGAAATTTATCTTCAAAACTAATTTCTGTTTACTTTAAAATGACACAGTATTATTAAGAAATATCACAAGTATTTTAAAATCAGTTCCAAACTGATTTTTTTGAAAAAAAAATAATTTTCAACTCAAAATTGTCTGGGAGCCATATGCCGTCACTGGAAGAGCCATATATGGCTCGCGAGCCATAGGTTCCCGACCGCTGCTTTAAAATGACACAGTATTATTAAGAAATATCACAAGTATTTTAAAATCAGTTCCAAACTGATTTTTTTGAAAAAAAAATAATTTTCAACTCAAAATTTGTCTGGGAGCCATATGCCGTCACCGGAAGAGCCATATATGGCTCGCGAGCCATAGGTTCCCGACCGCTGAGTTAGTAGGTTGGTTGGCTGTTGAATGCATGGATGGTTGGATGGATGGATGGGTGGATGTGTTAGTTGGTTGATGATGATGGATGGATGGATGGGTTAGTGGGTTAGTGGGTTGGCTGGCTGTTGGATGCATGGATGGTTGGATGGATGGTGGATGGATGGGTTAGTTGGTGGATGATGGATGGACGGGTGGTTGGATGGATAGATGATTGAATGGATAGATGAGTTAGTCAGTTTGTTGGCAGATGGATGATGGCTGGATGATTGAATGCATCAATAGATAGATGATTTAGTCAGTTGGTTGATGGACAACATCGCAATTCTTGAATATCCTGATCAGTATTAGCACATTAATAATAATAATAATAATGGATTACATGTATATAGTGTGTTATCTAGACACCCAGAGTGCTTCACAGAGAAGGGGGAAACTCACCTCACCCACCTGGGTGTGTAATATGCACATATATTCTGAAATGGTACTCACTGTACCCACAATTCCCTGGAATGAGTGGCGTCTCGGTGCCCCCGCCGCTGGGGCATCCTGTCAAAAGGTGAACGGTCAGACAGACAGATTTAACCCGGCTCTCAGCTCACCTACACACAGCCAACAGGTCTTCCTGTTTGACAAGCACTCAAAATAGACTCGCACCCGTGAACTAGGTGTGTGTCTGGTTAGTGTTAGCCTTTCTGCATTTGTGTGACTGCATGACGTGTGTGTGTGTGTGTGTGTGTGTGTGTGTTCCCATGTAAGCATGTGCATGACAGCCAGCAGTGTGTGAAGATGTTAAGTTCCTCTTGTGCGTCTCACACCTTTTGTACCAGACTGTTAGTTGTTGTAACCCTGCAGGACTGTGCTATTTCAGTCGGTTTCATCTGAACGTGTGAAGTTAAGAGTAATCCTCAGGCGCCTGCATAGAGCAGACATTTTAACAGCTTACAAAGGTTCATGAGACAAACTTATCACAAAGATGTCTGTGTAAATATCTGTTGCAGTCTTTAATACGGTTCCCTCCATTGAAATACATTAGCACCCACCCTGATGAGAAGACTGATGGCAAAAATGAATTTATGTAAATTATTTTGATAAAATGAGAACTTGGGGACTGGATCATCTGTAGTTAAGAGATACAGAAAGACTCTCAGCTAATTTCCTTTTCCCCAAAACCTTGAAATCATGTTAGAGAACGATGCAGTTTTAGAACTTTTGGAGGCGTTACGGTTGCTAGCAATTTGTATTAGCATTAGCAATATTAGCATCTAGTGTTCAGGAATCAGGAACACTTTGTCATTTCACTTCATGCACTTGTGTACATGAAATGAAACGAGATGCCGTTTCCCCCAGCCAACAGCAGTACAACACAAAGACAAAATCACATCCAAAAACTACAAGAACACACATACCCAAACTAACACATACACTATATGGACAAAAGTATTGGGACACCTGGCCATCACACCTACAGGAGCTTTTATGACATCCCATTCTAAATTCATAGGCATTAATATGGAGTTGGTCGCTTTGCAGCTATAACAACTTCCAATCTTCTGGGAAGGCTTTCCACAAGATTTTCGAGTGTCTGTGGGAATTTTTGCCCATTCATCCAGAAGAGCATTTATAAGGTCAGGCGCTGATGTTGGATGAGAAGACCTGACTCGCAATCTCAGTTTCTAGTTCATCCCAAAGGTGTTCGATGGGGATGAGATCAGGGCTCTGTGCGGGCCAGTCAAGTTCTTCCACACCAACCTTGTCTTAACGGACCTTGCTTTGTGAACTGGGGCACAGTCATGCTGGAACAGAAAAGGGCCCTCCCCTAACTGTTTCCACAAAGTTGGAAGCATAGAATTGTCCAAAATGTCTTGGTATGCTGGAGCATTAAGATTTTCCTTCACTGGAACTAAGGGGCCTAGCCCAACCTCTGAAAAACAACCCCATACCATTACCCGTCCTCCATCAAACTGTACAGTTGGCACAATGCAGTCAGACAGGTAACGTTCTCCTGGCATCCCCCAAACCCAGACTCATCCATCAGACTGCCAGACAGAGAAGCGTGATTCATCACTCCACAGAACACGTTTCCACTGCTCCAGAGTCCAGTGGCAGCATGCTTTACACCACTCCATCCAACACTTGGCATTGTGCTTGGTGATGTAACGCTTGCATGCAGCTGCTCGGCCATGGAAACCCATTCCATGAAGCTCCCGGCACACAGTTTTTGTGCTGATGTTAATGCCAGAGGAAGTTTGGAGCTCTGCAGTTATTGAGTCAACAGAGCGTTGGCGACTTTTACGCACTATGCGCCTCAGCACTCATTGACCCCACTGTGTGACTTTACGTGGTCTGCCACTTCGTGGCTGAGTTGCTGTTGTTCCTAAACGCTTCCACTTCTCAATAATACCACTTACAGTTGACCATGGAATATCTAGCAGGGAAGAAATTTCACCAACTGACTTATTGCATAGGTGGCATCCTGTGACAGTACCACACTTGAATTCACTGAGCTCTTCAGAACAACCCATTCTTTCACAAATGTTTGTAAATGCAGACTGCATGGCTAGCTGCTTGATTTATACACCTGTAGCAATGGGTCTGAATGAAACACCTGAATTCAATTATTAAGAGGTGTGTCCCAATACTTTTGCCCATATAGTGTATAACAAAACTAAACACAAAAAAAAATCACTGTCCAAGGGAACGAACGCCAGCCAGGATGACTGTCGGAACTGCTGGTCTAGCAGTTAGCTTAGCCTGCCCCGCTTCCATGTCCTGTCAGACCGCCCTCAGCATTTCCTCCTCGGGCGCAGCCCCAGGCAGGGCCGTGGTCCCCGGGTGCACTGGACGAAGCAGACCAAGCCCTCCCAGCTGATCCAGCGCCAGCTCTCCCAGCCAGACACCCTTGACACACCTCCCCACACTCCTCACGGCAACATCAAAAACACCACAGTCAACGCCAGGTGAGGCCGCCACCAGGCCACCCTCAGTGTTATCGGAACTGCCGGTCTTGCATGAGCTAGCAGTTAGCTTAGCCTGGCCCACTCTCCCAGCCGATCCAGCACCAGCTCTCCCAGCCATCAAACAAAGACAAAACTCGGGTGAGCCACCACAAATGTGACTTCGCACTGCCATCTTCCGACACCGGCACTGGGTGAGGCCGCTGCAAATGTGAATTCGCGCCGCCATCTTCCCACGCCGGAAGCAGAATCTGTTAAACCTCATCTGCTGCTCAAACAAGTTGAAAGGAAAATTAACAAAACATAATGAGTCTTCATTCATCAGATGTGTACTTGCAACACAAAAACAAGCAACCGGTGATGTGACTGCTTGAGGAACGAGCGAACAGCCATCGGGGACTCTTAGCCGACTCACACAACGGAGCACCGCCATTAAGACTGAAATAACATCTTGTTATGCTTCTAGTCATGTTTTTACTCTCACTGAAGTAAAATGTCTCTGAAACTCCTACCAGTACTTCCAAGAAATGACCGACTGCCATCTTGGATTCAGCCAAAAAAGTCAGCTAGAAACTGATCTGTTAGCTGCTTCTAGGTTTTAACACGTTTTCAATGGTTACAACACCGCACCCTCCACCTAGTGGTCAGAGATGGAAACTGCACAATTAAGTAGCACTGTTGCAGTGTGTTTTGGTGTGTCAAATGAAGAATCGATGCTCGTATCGATGATTGGTGTTTTTGAAAATCAATACAATATTGTGAAAGATAGTATTGCATTAACCATGTCTATCGATGTCTTCTCACGTGCCTCGTCAGGTGTTTCTAGTTGGCCTAGCGTCACACCTGGACCACCTCTGTACAGACTGACTGTAGACTGAAAGACGGTCTCGTCAATGAACGGATGAAAAACGAGACGACTGTGCCGTCATGTAGTTCATCTTCATCAATGGAGGCTGTGTAGAAATGTAGACGTGGCGTTTCCTGGTAGTTTTTATTCACCGCGTTCAGTCTGGTTTTTATTGATTTCAGTGTTTTTTGGTTTTTTTTTGTAGACACGAGCAGATTAATTGAAATGAGCCATGACTCATCTGAACCGAATGACTCATAACACCCCCAAACATCCGCCACGGGTTAAAATGTGTCTTTTCATCTCTCTCTCCTCTTCTTTTCTGATATCTCTCCCTCTCTCTCTCTCTCTCTCTCTCTCTCTCTCTCTCTCTCTCTCTCTCTCTCCAATATCCCCCCTCCTCCTTCTCCCTCCGTCCTCCCACTCTCATCCCTTTCTCATCCTCCTTCTTCCTCTCCGCCTCTGTTCTTCCTTAATTTTCTCCATCCCTCCATTGTTTCCCTACAACCACTTTATTTCTCTCTTTCACACAACCTCCTTTCTCTCTTTATCTATCTATCTATCTATCTATCTATCTATCTATCTATCTATCTATCTATCTATCTATCTATCTATCTATCTATCTATCTATCTATCTATCTATCTATCTATCTATCTATCTGTCTGTCTGTCTGTCTGTCTGTCTGTCTGTCTGTGTCTATCTATATTTTATATATTTTCCTCCTTTTACTTCAGCCCTCCTCCCATCTCTCTCTGTCCAGCCCAATTACTCATTTTCTCTTCCCTCTCTTTTTCTCTGAGACACCCCCCCACACACACACACATACCTTTGTATCTCTCTCCATCCCTCTTTTCATAATTTTTCTTTTTCATTTCTGTCCTTCATCCATCTCTTCCTCCTATTAACCCCCCTCGCTCCATCCGCAGCTCATGCCTAGAGAGTGCATCAACTCCCTGTTTGACAACTTCACCTGGACGAAGATCCAGGGCTCCCCTCTCCCGCCCGGCCTGGGTCGCTCCACTGCCTGGCTCCACCCTGACGTCAGTGTCTTCATCATCCTGCTGCTCTTCTTCCTCATGAAGGTGTGTGTGTGTGTGTGCGTGTGTGTGCGTGTGTGTGTGTGCGTGTGTATGTGCCTTTTCTGGTTCTGATGTTGAAATCTTCCACGCCCTTCTCTTCTTCATCACAAACATCTGTTGCAGGTCACCTATGTGTGTGTTTGCAGCAAGAGTGCCTTTGTTTACTCAAAGGGCAGCGTGAGTGTCTGTGTGTGCATTTTTTATCCAGTGTGAGCGTATTTCTGTGCTTTTGTTGCAGGGCAGTGTGTGTCTCATTGTCTGTTGTTTCGTGTGTGTGTGTGTGTGTTTGTTTGTTTATGTCTCCTCTTCCTCTCCAAGGTCAGCAGATCTGGCAGGTGGCCACTGGCTCTTGCTTTCTTCTGTTTCCTTACAGCAAACACACACACACACACACACACACACACACACACACACACACACACACACACACACACACACACACACACACACACACACACTCTTGTCTCTGAGTGTTTATAAGGAGTGGCATTATGTGCACACATACAGCCTAGGTTGTGGTTTCAATATAATATATTTTGGCAGTCCCAGCCTTTATTACTGAGTGTGAAGGGAGAGAGGGGGGAGATATGCAGCAGAGCTCCTGAGGCAGATTTCAACACATTACGCTGCTGTCACGATTAACCCGCCCCTCACAGCAGAAGCATCTCGAGCGCTAGCCGTCACCCTAGCTGTTAGTGCTAGCTGCCAGCCCTCTGACCATCGTCACCAAGGAGCCAGTTGATCAATCTGTGCTGCAGACAGTTTTTAAACCCTTAAGCTAATGACCAGTAATAGATCCGTACTTGGTCAAATCCATTCAACAGCTTAAAGGGGCCAGACAGACGTCATCCGACCATAGTAGTGTTAAATGCATTTATTGCAATTATTAAAAAAAAATCTACATGTCATAAGAAATATGTCTGCTATGAATTTACAAATCTACTTAAGTCAATTTTATTTGTATAGCCCATTATCACAGATTAGCCTCAGTGGGCTTTACATCAATGCAACATCCTGTCCTTAGACCCTCGCATCAGATAAGGAACAACTCCCTAAAAAAACCCTATAACAGGGAGAAAAAATAGGAAGAAACCTCAGGGAGAGCAACAGAGGAGGGATCTCTGTCCCAAGACGGACAACGTGCAATGGATGTTGTGTTTACACAGTTAACACAATACAATATTGAAAGAGGATGACAGAATTATAATGGAATTATGAAATATATGAAGAATATGACAAGGAGGATGCCAAGCAGTGTCCAGATGCCACCGGAACGGCCCAGGACCCGAGCCACGTGATCACCATCACCATGGAGACCTGACAGGAGGACAGACTACACATGCACACAGGGGAGACTCACACCACACCATAAGAAGAAACGCATAAGAAGAGACAAGAAAAAACATTAGTCACACATAAGAGTGAGAGAGGAATATAGCATTGAAACAGGATATTAATTTATAAAATATATATATATATGTATATATAAAGTGATGACAGGCTACACGTGCACACAGGGGAGACTCACTTCACATCGTTCACATACACAGGAGAAGAGAAAGGAGTAGACATCATTCAGAGAGAGGGAAAAGATGTGAGAGAAGAGAACAGTTTGCAATAATCTATACTCTATAATCTCATCAGCAGAACAGTGCTTGGTAAATTTATTGAGACAGAAACCGACCCGTCTTGCAGTACAGGCCGTGAAGTACTCAACTTAAAGGCAACTAATTGTAGGTTAAGGCAAAAATAGACTCTGATTGTCTGACGGCAACAGGGAGGTTATTCCACAAGAACGGGGTTCAATAGGAAAAGGCCCTGCCACCAGCTGACTAGTTTTTAACTTTGGGTACACACAGGAGCCCTGTATTTTGAGAGCAACGCGCTTGAGATGGAATGTACAGTTTAAGGAGATCAGACAGGTATGATGGGGCAAGCCCATTTAAGATTTTATAAGTCAGCAGAAGCACCTTGAAATCTGATCTAACATGGATAGGAAGCCAATGAAGGGAGGAGGTAAGAATTGGAGTAATATGGTCAAATTTTCCAGTTTTAGTTAGGATTCTTGCTGCAGCATTTTGAACCATCTGAAGACTTTTAGAACTAGCATGTTCTAAAATCAAGTCTGGATGAAACAAATGCATGTACTTGAGTGTCTGTGTCAGCCATGGTCAGGAAAGACCGAATTTTAGCTATGTTACATAGGTGAAAAAAGGCAGTCTTGCTGATTTCTTTAATGTGCTTATTAAAGGAAAGCCTGGGATCAAACGTAACACCAAGACTTTTGGCTGCCACACTGTAAAATCAGAGTTGTCAATTGTTATTGTTACTTGGTCAAATTCGTGTCTGTGTGTAGCAGGGCCAACAACCAGAATCTCCGTTTTATCCGAGTTTAAAAGCAGGGAATTTAGTGACATCCTTTTTTTCACAGCAGCCAAGCAGGCATCTAAATGAGTCATTTTGAGTACGATCATCAGTCGTTATAGGTACATACAACTGGGTATCATCCGCATAGCAATGGAAATTTATTCCATGACTGCATATAATTTGATCAAGAGATGGAATATAAAGAGAGAAAAGTTGAGGACCAAGAACCATGCTCTGAGGTACACCATATTCAACGTCAGAGAATTTCGATATAATATTATTATAGCAGACACAATTTGGTCTTCCAAAGTCTATTCCGTTGCCTACCAACACAGGGATCTCTGGTTTAAATCCCCGTATTACCTCCAGCTTGGTTGGGCGTCACTGCAGATACAATTAGCCGTGTCTGCAGGTGGGAAGCTGGAAGTTTTTAATGATGCTACCCCACCTTGAGATAATTCAACAGGGTTTCCACGTATCCTGCAAATGTATAGGCCACCTGGAAAATTATAAAGTTGATCATGTCTTGGAAATATTATTGAGGTCATGGAAAATTGTAAAGTTGGGTTATGTTTTTTTTTAAATTATTATTTATACTTGCTGATCTGCATATTCCTATTGTAAGTCTTAGCTTAGATTGCATATGTTTAACCATATTGTTGCTGCTGCTGAGATATGACATCAGTGTATATGTTCAGTGACCAGATAAAAGCTACATAGTCCATTTAGAGACTGGGTGTTTTATACGCTAAGGTGTCAAAAGTCACAAAGTTACAGTCGCATGAACACCAAGTTCAGGGTTGTGTAGCTAGCTTTCCAATGGTTAATACTGAATAACATGACCTTCTGTGGGAAAAGGCTGTGTCTATCTCCAAGCCGAAACCATGGAAAAGTCCTATAAAATTATTTCCTATATCAAGAGTGTTTAAACTGTTTTACCTTCATCTCTCTTCTTCTGCAGTTTTGGATGTCTGCGGTAGCCACCACCATGCCCATTCCCTCCGGGGCCTTCATGCCTGTCTTTATTCTTGGTAAACACACAATCATGTGGTTGTATGATGTTGTCACATAGCATTCACACTATACAGTTTGGGCTAGAATGCTATTATTTTTGCTCCATACCATGATATTGTGACCTTACAGTCAAAATAAGTCTTGATGGTTTGGAAAATTAAATTATTTAACTTCAATTTTTGGCACTTTATACCAGTGGTTCTCGGTCAGGTCCACAGATACCACCAGTACTGCTGGTTTTCTATTCTAGTAGGTAGTTCATTTCATTCACCTGTTGTCCCAGGTGTAACACCTCCCTGAATGGAGGCTGGATAACTGGAACAACAGGTGAATGTAATGAACTACCTGGTAGAAAAGAAAACCTCTGATCTATATCAGCTTGACTTTTCAGCTACAGTGCGTTTTCAGAATGAAGCTTACTGGTTTCACTGTTGCTGATAAACTGGTGTCACACAACTGATCATTTCAGAAAATAGAATATTCATCATTTGACCTTTGTTAAGTTACATTTTAGAAGGTATAATCAAGGTTATTTTTTAAATACCAATATACATAGGATAATGTTATGTTTTGGGTAGGTAGACAGACGGATTGACAGGTAATTTACATGGTTAGATAGATCGATCAACAGATAGATTTGACAGACACAGACTGACAAACACACAGGCGGATGGATAAACTGACATAGAAAGACAAACACACAGGTAGGTAGACATGCATATAGAAACAGAACTGTATTGTTTATAAGGGTGGGGATACCTGCAGTCAGTTGAGACTGAAGAGGTCACTTAGAGTGATGAAACTCTGAAAGTGATGAAACTTAGAAAGTGATGAAATGTAGAAAGAAGTTTCTACTTAGAAACTTAGAAAGTGATGAAACTTAGAGGGATGAAACTCGATGAAAGTGATGAAACTTAGTGATGAAACGTATCTCTCAATAAACGTTGTGTCCAGATGAACTGATTCAACTCTCTGGGATAGACAAACAGACACATACAGACAGAGGGAGAAAGAGAGACTGTTAGGTTCTCAGAAAGGGACCCAGGAGCACAAGTCAGGAAACGGGTAGAAAAGTAAAAGAGTCTTTACTTTGAAAACAAGGATACAAATAATCCAAGCTGGCAAACAAAAGTACAAGGGGGCAGACTGAGGCAAAGTGGAAGACGTGATAAGGATCAGAACAGGCAGTCAAAGAGCTGATGGCTGGAAGGTTATGGCCGAGAGACAATCTGTCAGAGAGCAAGTGGAAATGGACTGATATATAAAGGGCTGCTAGGGAGTTAACAGGTGAGTGGGGAAAACAGGAAGGAAGGTGTAGGGCCTCTAGTGGACAGGTGGAGAAATGCCAAGGTGTGAAATGACAGCAGAATTGGAGCGTGTATGCACAACCAACTGGACTGAAATGAATGAGCAGACTAAGACTCAAAACTGTGACAGACATTGACATACATACGTAGGGCTGCACGGTGGCCCAGTGGTTAGCACTGTCGCCTCACAGCAAGAAGGTTCTGGGTTCGAACCCCGGGGTTGTCCAGTCTTGGGGGTCATCCCAGGTCGACCGCTGTGTGGAGTTCGCATATTCTCCCCATGTCTGCGCTGGGTTTTCTCCGAGTGCTCCGGTTTCCTCCCACCATCAAAAAGACGTGCATGTTAGGGTTAATACTCTTGTCTGTGCCCCTGACCGAGGCGTGGCAAGAAGAACTGGAGTTGGTCCCCGGGTGCAGTACGGCGGCTGCCCACTGCTCCTAGCTACACAGCTAGGATGGGTTAAATGCAAAGCAGAATTCCAATAAAGTATACATACATACATATAGATGAGCGGACAGACAGGACAAACACACAGACAGACAGTAAGATAGACAAAAACAGACATTTAGACAGACAGACGGGGTGTTGAAGTGACACTGTGTCTGGTTGTATGCAGGCGCCTCATTCGGCCGGTTGGTGGGGGAGATCATGGCGACGCTGTTCCCTCATGGCATCGTGTTCGACAGCATCCTGTACCGCATCATCCCTGGAGGGTACGCAGTCATTGGTCAGTCTTCCTTTCCTCCCTTCATGTCCTCTTTAACCCCCTCTTCCACACCTCCCCCTCCTCTCTCTCCTCCCCACCTCTACCCTCCACTTCCTTTCTGTCCCTTCATTATCTCCATATTGTTTTTATTTAAAGAGCGAGGTCAGTCCACTCCCCATACGGAATAGAGGTGAAATGTTAGGTTATGGAAGTCAAAATGCTTGTCATAGCCACCAACCATAATGTATACAAGGTAGACTTATCATGAGCTGTGAGATTATGGATAGATAGATGTATTATGAAACAATGGTATATGTTCCTGTAGAGTCCATAGGTCAGTCTGAGCTCAACTTGGTTTTTAAGAAATTGTGTTTTGTGGTGAATTGCTTGCGAGTGTGGCTTTGCTGGGCATCCGGGTAGCGTAGCGGCCTATTCCGTTGCCTACCACCACGGGGATCGCAGGTTCGAATCCCCGTGTTACCTCCAGCTTGGTCGGGCGTCCCTACAGACACAATTGGCCGTGTCTGCGGGTGGGAAGCCGGACGTGGGTTTGTGTCCTGGTCGCTGCGCAAGCGCCTCCTCTGGTTGGTGGGGGCGCCTGTTCGAGGGGGAGGGGGAACTGGGGGGAATAGCGTGATCCTCCCACATGCTATGTACCCCTGGTGAAACTCCTCACTGTCAGGTGAAAAGAAGCAGCTGGCGACTCCACATGTATGGGAGGAGGCATGTGGTAGTCTGCAGCCTTCCCCGGATCAGCAGAGGGGGCAGGGCAGAGACCAGGACGGTTCGGACGAGTGGGGTCAAGAGGGGGGGTGTGGCTTTGCCGTTCTCTTGGTCCTCCAGAAATCCAATGATGCTGCTGGTAGCTGGAGAAAACACGCTGGCGTGCTGGTCTAAACGCCAATGTTACCGTGGCGGCTGCTCACCTTTAAAAGACGTCTGCAGAGCTACTCAGTTTTTACAGGAAATGACGAGAACACAAATGCTTATAGATTGTTTTAATGCAGTAACTATTTTGTTTTTACCATCGACTGTTATCCTCCGCCATGTTCTTGAGAGGTGAAAGGTCACATTTACATCACAGCTCGGGTATCAAAAAATGTCTCATACTCTCGGACATCGTTTATCCGACTTGGTACAGATGTTACACACAACTGTACCCGGCACCACACGGATGCTACACACAACTGTACCCGGCACCACACGGATGTTACACACAACTGTACCCGGCACCACATGGATGTTACACACAACTGTACCCGGCACCACATGGATGTTACACACAACTACCCGGCACCACATGGATGTTACACACAACTGTACCCGGCACCACACGGATGCTACACACAACTGTACCCGACACCACACGGATGCTACACACAGCTGTACCCAGCACCACATGGATGTTACACACAACTGTACCCGGCACCACATGGATGTTACACACAACTGTACCCGACACCACATGGATGCTACACACAACTGTACCCGACACCACATGGATGCTACACACAACTGTACCCAGCACCACACAGATGCTACACACAGCTGTACCCAGCACCACATGGATGTTACACACAACTGTACCCGGCACCACATGGATGTTACACACAACTGTACCCGGCACCACATGGATGTTACACACAACTGTACCCGACACCACATGGATGCTACACACAACTGTACCCAGCACCACACAGATGCTACACACAGCTGTACCCAGCACCACATGGATGTTACACACAACTGTACCCGGCACCACACGGATGTTACACACAACTGTACCCGGCACCACATGGATGTTACACACAACTGTACCCGGCACCACATGGATGTTACACACAACTGTACCCGGCCCACATGGATGTTACACACAGCTGTACCCAGCACCACATGGATGTTACACACAACTGTACCCGGCACCACATGGATGCTACACACAACTGTACCCGGCACCACATGGATGCTACACACAACTGTACCCGACACCACATGGATGCTACACACAACTGTACCCGACACCACACGGATGCTACACACAACTGTACCTGGCACCACATGGATGTTACACACAACGGTACCCGGCACCACAGGGATGTTACACACAACTGTACCCGGCACCACATGGATGTTACACACAACTGTACCCGGCACCACATGGATGTTACACACAACTGTACCCAGCACCACACAGATGCTACACACAACTGTACCCGGCACCACATGGATGTTACACACAACTGTACCCAGCACCACACGGATGCTACACACAACTGTACCCGGCACCACATGGATGTTACACACAACTACCCGGCACCACATGGATGTTACACACAACTGTACCCGGCACCACAAGGATGTTACACACAACTGTACCCGGCACCACAAGGATGTTACACACAACTGTACCCGGCACCACACGGATGTTACACACAACTGTACCCGGCACCACACGGATGCTACACACAACTGTACCCGGCACCACACGGATGCTACACACAACTGTACCCGGCACCACACGGATGTTACACACAACTGTACCTGGCACCACACGGATGTTACACACAACTGTACCCGGCACCACACGGATGTTACACACAACTGTACCCGGCACCACACGAATGTTACACACAACTGAACCCGGCACCACACGGATGCTACACACAACTGTACCCGGCACCACATGGATGTTACACACAACTGTACCTGGCACCACACGGATGTTACACACAACTGTACCCGGCACCACATGGATGTTACACACAACTGTACCTGCACCACATGGATGTTACACACAACTGTACCCAGCACCACATGGATGTTACACACAACCGTACCCGGCACCACACGGATGTTACACACAACTGTACCCGGCACCACACGGATGCTACACACAACTGTACCCGGCACCACACGGATGCTACACACAACTGTACCCGGCACCACACGGATGCTACACACAACTGTACCCGGCACCACACAGATGCTACACACAACTGTACCCGGCACCACACGGATGTTACACACAACTGGGGCAACCGGCTGCTGCACTCCTCCTCGCTCCTCCCTGTCACCCTGTGTTTGTTCTCTTCTGATCCGACAGTGAAATGTCAGCTTCCCCTCGTCTCTCATCCGCCAGTGACCCAGAAACCCACAAACAAACCCATCTCTCTCTCTCTCTCTCTTTCGCTCTTTTCTCTCACCCTCCCACTCAAGCCACCCTCTCTGTCCTCCCTCCCTAGCTCCCTTTTTCTCCTTCCCTTCCTTTCACTCCACCTTTTTTATGTTACTCTTATCTTTCTCTGCATCAGTCATTCTGGTGACTCTCTCTCTGTCCATATACCATTTTGATGTTGCTGTTGCCGTTATCTTTCCTCTTATCTCTCTGTTCCCTTCTGTCCAGTTCTTTCCTCTCTCTCTTTGTCTCCATGTCTCATCATTTTGTCATCTCTCCTCCACATATTTCACCACTGATATTTTGTTAGACATCTTTTCTGCTGGGCGGTACGGTGGCGCAGTGGTTAGCGCGGTCGCCTCACAGCAAGAAGATCCTGGGTTCGAGCCCCGGGGTAGTCCAACCTTGGGGGTTGTCCCGGGTCGTCCTCTGTGTGGAGTTTGCATGTTCTCCCCGTGTCTGCGTGGGTTTCCTCCGAGGGCTCTGGTTTCCTCCCACAGTCCAAAGACATGTAGGTCAGGTGACTCGGCCGTACTAAATTGTCCCTAGGTGTGAATATGTGTGTGTGTGTGTCTGTGTGTGTCTGTGTGTGAGCCCTGTGTGAGAGCCTGGCAGCCTGTCCAGCTTGTCTCCCTGCCTGCCGCCCAATGGCTGCTGGGATAGGCTCCAGCATCCGCGCGACCCTGAGAGCAGGATAAGCGGTTCGGATAATGGATGGATGGATCTTTACTGCCTCATGTGCCCCCTTATCAGTTCAGTTTCTCTCCGGGGCTCTTTCAAAATGCCTCCTATCCAGCCTCATCCTCCTTTTCATCTTCATCCAAGACACTTTCCTGCATGCCTTTTTCCTTTTTTCAGTACAGCGCCACCTTTATCCTCCCGTTTTTCTCCCTCTCCTCCCTCTGATTTATCCTCCCACTTCCTGTGACTCCCCCCTCCTTCCTGCTCAGCTGCTTCTTTAGCAGGAATTTACTGCCTGGTTAATCAGTTCTTCTGTCCAAACACCAGAAGACACCAGAATAGATGGTCCCTCTACAGTTTTTATCAGCATTACATGTGTTCAGATTTTTCTTTTGTTATGCAGATTGATGGATAGTAAATTCTAAACGCCAGTCTCATTCACAGTAGACATATTTCACTAACATGGCCGACCAGTGATGGCTGGTGGTGATATTGGGTGGGTGGGCTAACAAATTCATTATACCCATCACTAGTTCACGCTGCAGCAACAGCAGCATCACATTCGAGATACCAACTTACAGCAACAACACTTGTTATATAGCAAAGTGCTCTACAACAACACTGTAGAGAAGTACCCATTAGAATGACCTGATGCCGGGCGTCCGGGTAGCGTGGCGGTCTATTCTGTTGCCTACCAGCACGGGGATCTCCGGTTCGAATCCCCGTGTTACCTCCGGCTTGGTCGGGCGTCCCTACAGACACAGTTGGCCGTGTCTGCGGGTGGGAAGCAAGATGTGGGTATTTTCCTGGTCACTGCACTAGCACCTCCTCTGGTCAGTGGGGTGCCTGTTCGGGGGGGAGGGGGAACTGGGGGGAACAGCGTGATCCTCCCACATGCGCCATCCCCCCGGTGAAACTCCTCACTGTCAGGTGAAAAGAAGCGGCTGGCGACTCCACATGTATGGGAGGAGGCATGTGGTAGTCTGCAGCCCTCCCCGGATCGGCAGAGGAGGTGGAGCAGCAACCGGGACGGCTCGGAAGAGTGGGGTAATTGGCTAAGTACAATTGGGGAGAAAAAAAGGGGGGGGTCCAAACCCCCCCAAAAAGAATGGTCTGATGCCAAAAAACTCTCTGTATCTGTCTTTCACTTTCTCTCTCGCACACCGGAGCACCCGGGGAACACCCACTACAGACACGGGGAGAACATGCAAACTCCACACAGAGGACGACCTGGGATGACCCCCAAGGTTGGACTACCCCAGGGTTTGAACCCAGGACCTTCTTGCTGTGAGGCGACAACGCTAACCACTGGGCCACTCTGCTGCCCAAAAATGCTCGCCAATCAACAAACATGGCGTGTAGTAACAGTGTCGCTAACGTTGGTGCCAGCTGATCGTTGAACTTATCTCGCCCAGTTTACCAAACGTTGGTTAAGTCAGTCAAAATGCTGAAACTAAAAACTGTAGACGACCCTGAGTGGTGTAACGAACATCCAGCCATCCATTATCTAAACATTTGTTACAAAAAAGTGCCAAGGATGAGATTCATACCTTTTGCAAGCGTTGCCAAGCCGACGATGATGCGAGCAGCAAAGGAAAGGGAGCTACTGAACGGTGTGCTACAGGTCGTTAAAACAAGTATGGTAGTTGGTCAAATATAAGCCTTCCCCATCCTCAGCCGCACCCGCCACCCATACTTGAATTTAAAAAAAAACAAACATCTTTTTCTATCTCAATGGGAGACCTGAACGAGGAACAGCAGCATCAACAATGAACATCAAGCTTCCAAACAAGTGACTACCAAACACTGCACAACGGGTTGAGCTAGAAAAGAAACCAACAGAAGAAATAAAACAGAGCATGTGATGTTCAGGTAGGGCTAAGTGTCAGTGTCAGAAATGTCACACAGCCAGGCATAAATTAATCTCTCTACTGTTTCCTCTTTCCATTCTCCTCCTCCTCCTCCACCTTGTCTCTGACAGGCGCTGCAGCACTGACGGGCGCAGTGACTCACACGGTTTCCACGGCGGTGATCTGCTTCGAGCTGACGGGTCAGATCTCCCACATCCTGCCCATGATGGTGGCTGTGATCCTGGCCAACATGGTGGCCCAGGGCCTGCAGCCGTCGCTCTACGACTCCATCATCCAGGTCAAGAAGCTGCCCTACCTGCCTGAACTCGGCTTTGGACACATCAGGTCAGCTTGGCCACTGGCACGACCGCCAGTGACTGTTTTCTCAAGGAAGCCAATCCCATGAGTTTGATTGTCGCGAACCTTTCGGGGAAATTTCTCCCCTAGTTTTCTTCCAGAGAGCAAACTAAAAGAGAATGTGAGGAGATCATGTACGCTTCCTTTATGATTACACATCATAGATGTTGACCAGGAGCGATGAATGTTTTATGGCTCTGTTAGTGAGAATTGTTGACATGATTTGAAGTATCGTTGTGTGTCTCCAAACTGAAACATAGACAACTGGTTGCAACAAAATGTCACAAACACAAAAAATGAAAGGAGAGATTGTTTTTTAAATGAACCCAGGGTTGGGTGTCTTCACAGGCTGCAAAGCAATTGGGATTTCAAAAATCATTCAAAATCAAAAAATTAATTGTGGGGTTTCCATCGAAACCACCCAAAAGTTCATCAAACTCAGACCCAGAAAGCAGGAACAGGGAGAAAAGCTGATGGTCGTGAAGTTCATACTGGACTTGGTATGTGTATTGATGCCTCCCTACGAGAGACTTTAAGCACGCAAAGATACAGTTTTGATTTATCATGGATAGGAAGTGGTCCTGGGTTCGAGCCCCGGGGTAGTCCAACCTTGGGGGGGTCGTCCTCTGTGTGGAGTTTGCATGTTCTCCCCGTGTCTGCGTGGGTTTCCTCCAAGGGCTCCGGTTTCCTCCCACAGTCCAAAGACATGTAGGTCAGGTGAATCGGCCGTACCAAATTGTCCCTAGGTGTGGGGGGGGGGGGACTGTGTGATGGCCTGGTGGCCTGTCCAGGGTGTCTCCCCCCCTGCCGCCCAATGACTGCTGGGATAGGCTCCAGCATCCCACAACCCTGGGAGCAGGATAAGCGGTTCGGCTAATGGATGGATGGATGGATAGATGGATGGATAAGAAGTTAAAGCAATTTTTTTTAGACTCAGACATTAAGAAAAATAAATATGTAATGGCGAAACACTGTTTTCTGCTTTGCTTTTAAAGGGGTAGATAATGAACTAATACAGTGTAAGATGAAATCATGTTAGTTCAATAATTAGCAGTCAAATACATGCGTATGTGACCACCTGCCTTCCACAGCCAGTATAACATCTTTGTGGAGGACATCATGGTGAGGAAGGTGAAGTTCATCTCCACCCAATCCACCTACAGAGAAGTCATCCGCCTACTGGACTCCACATCCCTCAAAAGCATCCCGCTGGTGGACTCTAAGGGTGAACAGTTATCTCTATCTCCCTTTTCGAAATCTGACTTGATGTGTGTTGACCCAGGTATAGGTGGTGTGCTTCGGTTTGGTTAATCACAAACACACTTCATGTGGTGAGCCTATTCCTTTCCTTCCCGGTCGTAGATTCTATGATCCTGTTGGGCAGCATTGACAGGTTGGAGCTGCTGGCTCTCTGTGATTGGTGGTTATCGCCTGAGAGGCGGTTCCTGATGCAGGTGAGGAACACTCACCCGCATCACTCACCACTTATGGAAACTTTTTTTTATTTTTTATTTTTATGATATTTTTATTGCAGATTTGGATACAGTCCACATTGGTACATAGAAGCAATCTTATATTTCCATTTTTCATTCATTAACAACATTATAGCGACATATAAGAACATACAATTATAATTATTTTGGCTATACTTACACACATTGCTGCCCATCTTACGGCACAGGTTGAAAACGCACCTCTTCAAGAACTAATACCCTGTTACTTGCTCTTAGCACTTATTGTATTCACTCATTCAAAAAAAAAATCTCTTTCTAGCGCTTTTACTTCAGCGCTGGTTTTGCTCTTAGATGCTTGTTTAGAGAGAAGGTGCACCTATGACCTCTGATGACTAGTAGTTCTCCTGATTTCCTACGTTAAATGCACTTATTGTTAGTCGCTTTGGATGAAAGTGTCGGCTAAATGACTGTAATGTAATGTAAAGCAAAACATTGCCCGCATATAACGGCAAATTATCATTTTGCCCTCTAATGAAGACAGGTGATATTCTGGGATGTTGCTGTATACTTGTGGCTAGTGGCTCTATGGCTCAAGCAAACAAAAAAGGTGAGAGAGGGTCCCCATGTCTGATGCCGCAGTATAGTGGGAACTGAGGGGAGATATCCTGGTTTGTGATTACACTTGCTGTGGGATGAGCATACAAAATCCATATCTAGTCAACGAACAGCTTCCCAAAGCCAAATTGCCTCTAAGGTCTCATACTGATTGATATGGTCACTTGACCTGGCCTTCTGGATGTCCACTGGAACTATCTCCGTATTATGTTTAGAATATAGATATTAAAGAAGTGTCGTAGGTTGAAATGAATATATCCATTGGGAATAAAGCCTGTTTGATCAGGGTGTACAGTCGTCTGGATATAAACTTTCAAGTGGTTGGCTAGAATTCATGTGTCACTAATCATGAGGGATTAGTGACATGGGTCTATAAGATGAAGCTTCTAGCTTATCCCAGCCCTTTTTCCATATGAATGAAATATTTGTAGTATAAAGTATTTGAGGCAGTTGGTCATTTGATGTAGCATGTTTAAACGTACACATCAGTAGTGGAGATAGCTCCTTAGAGAAACACTTGTAGAATTCTATAGAAAATCAGTCAGGTCCAGGTGTTTTATTATTCGGGAATTTTTTAATGGCTTCTATCATCTCTTCAATAGAAATGTCTTGTCTAGCTCTGCTACTGCTTCCCTGTTAAGATGGGGCAGGTTAGTTCTGAGAGAAATGGCGTAGTTGCACGAGTGTAGTGATTACCATTTTATGTATATAATTTTGAATAGAAATGGCAGAATAGACAGTGGTACTGATGAAAAGACAGGAGGTGGAGCTGGAGGTGGTAGAGTTGAAGATGATAAGATTTTCATTGGGAGCGATGAAGAAGGATGGGATTAGGAACGAGTATATTAGAGGGACAGCTCAGGTTGGACGGTTTGGAGACAAAGCAAGAGAGGCAAGACTGAGATGGTTTGGACATGTGTGGAGGAGAGATGCTGGGTATACTGGGAGAAGGATGCTGAATATGGAGCTGCCAGGGAAGAGGAGAAGAGGATGGCCAAAGAGGAGGTTTATGGATGTGGTGAGAGAGGACATGCAGGTGGCTGGTGTGACAGAGGAAGATGCAGAGGACAGGAAGAGATGGAAATGGATGATCTGCTGTGGCGACCCTTAACGGGAGCAGCCAAAAGTACTACTAGTAGTAGTAGAATTTTGAATAGAAATCCATAAAACATGCATTTATTTCTTTAGGGCCAGTAAGGACAGTGCCCATGTTTGATTTTATGCTCAGTATTGCCTGAGAGGCTTGTGCCTGTATCAGCTGTCGCGTCTACAATTGCTGAGGTTTGTCTCCTATTACAAATTGCGTCTGCTTAATTCTGTCCATCTGCTTACTAACCTGAGCAGATAGAGTTGTACTGTGCTCATCTCTTTGGGAGACTATAAATGTCAGTGTGCCAGGATCTGCCGAGGCTTTGTATAAGCGTTCTGATTGACACAGATTCATCCAACTCCATGAACCTCTCCTGTATTTTATCAACACGGGGATTTGAACCAGCGATCCCCGTGTTGGTAAGCAATGGAATAGACCGCTATGCTACCCGGACGCCTTGTTCCTCATGTTATCAACCCGATGTTATTTCATCACTGCAGGACCTGAGTCCAGGCAAGTAAAGATACATACTCCCTCATATTATAAAGGAGGGAACCTCTGTGAGGAAAGTCTCACTATACGCTCCTTTACTGAGTCATGATGAATCTGTGCAAGAAGTTGCCATCTGTTGCCGCTGCCTCCACATGGAACACGTGGCCTGTGGTCTGCCTTAACAGGACTGTTGTCACAGTTTTCTACACCCAGAAATGTTGGCATAAACTTTGAAACAAAGTCTGTATGATTGCCCTCTTCCATACCCTGTTGAACACCAATGATCGGAATGTTTTGTTGTCTAGATCACGAGACGAGGTCGTCCACCCGCCCACTGAGCGATCTGGTCTCCTCCACCCATCTTGAACACTGATCTTCCAGATTTTAAATTAAGGTCTCGCGCTCGTTCAGTCCACCTTCGTCTGAGGTTATTCTTTGCTCTGCGTCATTCAGTGACTGTTTCAGACCAGCGATGGATGCGCTGAGCAGTGACATTTTGATGCAGCCAATTGATAGCAGCCATGAAGTCAGTCGTTGTCGGTGCCACGTTTGGCGCTATAGCTTGCTGTAGCATCCGTCATGTTGCTGTTAGCTTTCTCCTTACCACTGGTTTTGTCCGTTGTAGTTTGTTTTTCAGTATTTTTGATTTTACTCTACTTCCCCATAGTGCCGTTGCGCATCTACAACTTATACTGTCACGTTTTGCAACCTTCTCATGGCAAAATCCATCCATCCATTATCCAAACCAATTATCCTGCTCTAAGGGTCACAGGATGCTGGAGCCTATCCCAGCAGTCATTGGGTGGCAGGCAGGGAGACACCCTGGACAGGCCGCCAGGCCATCACAGGGCACACACACACATTCTCATCTAGGGACAATTTAGTACAGCTGATTCACCTGACCTCCATGTCTTTGGACTGTGGGAGGAAACCGGAGCCTCCGGAGGAGGCTGCACCAATGTGCAGCACCACCTGGGTGATGCATGGCAGCCATTTTGAATGCTCGCCTCACATCAGCTTGAGGTGTAGAGGGAGGAATCATTAAGCCAGTTACATGGGGGGATGATTAGGTGGCCAGATGGAGAGAGCCAGGTTGGGAATTTTGCCAGGACACTGGGGAACCCCCTATTCTTTGTGATAAGTGCCATGGGATCTTCAATGACCACAGTGAGTCAGGACCTCAGTTTAACATCTCATCCGAAGGACGGCATCTCCTACAGCACAGTGTCCCCATCACTGCACTGGGGCATTGGGATTTTTTTTTCCAATCTTATCTTATCTCATCTCTGACCTCTCAGGACAATTTTTTTCAACTATTTATTTTGATTTTGATATGCTTTATTGATCCCTGTAGGGAAATTCCTCTCTGCATTTAACCCATCCTAGCTTTGTAGCTAGGAGCAGTGGGCAGCCGCCGTGCAGCACCCGGGGACCAACTCCAGTTCTTTTCCCATTGCCTCAGTCAGGGGCACAGACAGGAGTACTAACCCTAACATGCATGTCTTTTTGATGGTGGGAAAAACCGGAGCACCCGGAGAAAACCCAACGCACACACAGGGAGAACATTTAAACTCCACACAGAGGACGGCCTGGGATGACCCCTCAAGGCTAGACAACCCCGGGGTTTGAACCCAGAACCTTCGTGCTGTGAGGCAACAGCACTAACCACTGGGCCATCGTGCTGCCCATTTAGCTGCTCAGCTATGAGTTGGCTTCAGAAAAATCTCGTCTTTTTGACTGCTTGGCTTGCTTGAGGATTCAAATGAATATTCATGAGCATGACAAAACACCCACACGGCCAAAATACATGTTTTCTCTGCTTTGCTTTTAATCTGGCAAATTAATATGAAATTAGAAATGACTTAAAGATAAAGAGGCCATTTGTGATGAGCTTTTGTTTTCTAATTAAAACCATTGTTCCCTTCTATTCCGTCACTTTCCACCACTTGAGGGGCTGCCACCGACAAGCTTTTCCTTTCATTTGTCCAAATAATCCCAATGTCATCAATAGTCGAGACGTTACAGATTTTATACAAACATAATACTGCTTTGGTTCCTGTGTGGAAATTTAGTTTGTATTTGCTTTCCCCCTCTCCCTCCACATAGAGGTTAAAGGTCAGCTGCAGTTTAGAACTGATAGAGCTTAAAGAAATTCAGTGTTCTGCTCGGAGATATTTAAACAGGGCTGACAGGGATTAGATCCCAATCCCTCCGGTTGCAGGGAGGTCTTATTACTCAGTACACCACCCTGCTATTCTATTTACCAAAGCATTGTTTGAGAAAGGGGCGGCACGGTGGCACAGTGGTTAGTGCGGCCACCTAACAAACAAGAAGGTCCTGGGTTCGAGCCCCGGGGTAGTCCAAAATTGGGGGTCGTCCCAGGTCATCCTCTGTGTGGAGTTTGCATGTTCTCGCCGTGTCTGCTTGGGTTTCCTTCGGGTGCTCCAGTTTCCTCCCACAGTCCAAAGACATGTAGGTCAGGTGACTCAGCCATACTAAATTGAATCAGCCTTACTAAATTGTCCCTAGGTGTGAATGTGTGTCGGCCCTGTGATGGACTGGCAGTCTGTCCAGGGTGTCTCCCCACCTGCCACTCATTGACTGCTGGGATAGGCTCCAGCATCCCCACAACCCTGAGAGCAGGATAAGCGGTTTGGATAATGGATGGTTGGATGCTTGAGAAAGATCAGAATCAGTTTATTTGGCGCCAGTTCCTCCATTGTTGTCCATGCACTTCCACAGAAGAGACATACAGCTAAAACAAAGACAACAAACGTTTAACTACTATGTACAGATATAAATGAATATGAACAAGTATATTAAGAATAGATAGATGGATAAAAAAAGATAAATATTTTAAACTAGATGGACTCAGGCAGGGCTTATCAACTGGAAGGTCTAGAGCCAAAAATGGATCACATGATCTTCTTTTTGCATGTGAGAAAAAGGAGAATATAAGTTGGTGTATATGCTGCAGTATAATCCTCTGCTTTTGTCCTGTGTTATCTGCATTTTGGCAGAAGAACTGCGTAGAAAATGAAGAAGGAAAGAAAGCCGCTTTATTTTGTCATTGTACAGATTACAATGAAATGTGTCCTCTGCATGTAACCCATCCTATTGTATAGGAGCAGCGGGCTGCTGCCCGGGGACCAACTCCAGTTCTTCTTTCCATTGCCTTGCTTAGGGGCACAGGCAGGAGTATTAACCCTAACATGCATGTCTATTTGATGGTGGGAGGAAACCAGAGCACCCGGAGGAAACCCATACACACACAGGGAGAACATGCAAACTCCACACAGAAAAGACCTGGGACGGCCTGGGGTTCAAACCCAGGACCTTCTTGCTGTGAGGCAACAGTGCTAACCACTGGGCCACCGTGCCGCCCCAAATCAGGACTATCAAAAGTCAGAACTATCACCCATCCATCCATCCTTTATCTGAACCGATTATCCTGCTCTCAGGGTCGCGGGGATGCTGGAGCCTATCCCAGCAGTCATTGGGCGGCAGGCGGGGAGACACCCTGGACAGGCTTCCAGGCCGTCACACAGGGCCGACAGACACACACACTCATTCCTACCTAGGGACAACTTAGTATGGCCGATTCACCTGACCTACATGTCTTTGGACTGTGGGAGAAACCGGAGCACCCGGAGGAAACCCACGCAGACACGGGGAGAACATGCAAACTCCACACAGAGGACGACCCCCAAGGTTGGACTACCCCGGGGCTCGAACCCAGGACCTTCTTGCTGTGAGGCGACTGCGCTAACCACTGCGCCACCGTGCTGCCAGAGCTATCACTAATTTTCAAACTTCAGCTGGAAGCTGAAATAGTAACTTGCACAATAATGTGCATAGAAAAAAGACAAAACAGAAAACAGATGCCTCAGGTTATCTGGTCTGGTACCTGACACCTTGCAGGCCGCAGTTGGCAGCTGTATTACCATCAAGCTATTTCTTTGCAGATTTTGAAATTTTTAATAAAAAAAGTTTTCTGAAAAAAAGAAATGTCGCAAAAAGTTTTTAAGCAGGTTTAAAGAGATAGTGAGATAAATGGTTGTTGATGTGATTTTTTTTTTTTACGAGTAAATTTGTAATAGATTTAAACCAGATAAAGCAAATTCATCTTATTCATGTTTTTGGGGACTTTATAAAAGTTTCTTTAAAATTGGCGTAGCTTCTGGTTAGACCCATGGCTGCTGTCTGTGTTTCCCCGGGTATTACTGCAGGGTCGCGGCCTCCCAGAGCAGAGCCAATGTGCCAAACACAGCTGGGAGTCCTTCGCCTTTGTGGATGAGGACGAGGAAGACGAGGGTGAGAAGGTGGGTCCTATTCCATTGAGCTACACAGGGAATTAAACCCCTAACGCTCTGTGTCTATGTCTCAGTTTACACCTGTCATCTTTTATCCAGCTAGATCCAGGTTGTGTTTTCAACGGCTTCTGTTCACACCTGGTATCAACATGTGTCTCAACATGTGTCTCCAGCAAAGCAAAATCCTGTCATTAGATAGGATTTAGCTTTTTCACTCAATATACAAATAACCATATACGTCTCTTGCATTGCAATGCTTCTTTAAACATTTCCTCATATACATTTGTTTCGATGGGAATCCTCAAGTGTATTTTGAACTGAATATTCACACCAGTGGGAAAGAGGTGCTTGGTGTTGCGGTTGCTCCGTCCATTGTTGTAAACGGTTTTGATCAGGAGTTGACTTGCAGTTTTAATGACTATAGTGTGCAAAGGTAAACTATGTAATTCTATGTATACAGATGAATGTGAGTCTAAATTTGTTTGGAAACACAAATGCGTTCACACTACATTCCTAATCTGGTCTCACATATATACTATCTCTTATCACCTCTGATCTGGTCTCACATATAGTACCTCTGATCTGGTCTCACATATAGTACCTCTGATCACCTCTGATCTGGTCTCACATATAGTACCTCTGATCTGGTCTCACATATAGTACCTCTGATCACCTCTGATCTGGTCTCACATATAGTACCTCTGATCACCTCTGATCTGGTCTCACATATAGTACCTCTGATCACCTCTGATCTGGTCTCACATATAGTACCTCTGATTACCTCTGATCTAGTCTCACATATAGTACCTCTGATCACCTCTGATCTGGTCTCACATATAGTACCTCTGATCACCTCTGATCTGGTCTCACATATAGTACCTCTGATCACCTCTGATCTGGTCTCACATATAGTACCTCTGATCACCTCTGATCTGGTCTCACATACAGTACCTCTGATCACCTCTGATCTGGTCTCACATATAGTACCTCTGATCACCTCTGATCTGGTCTCACATATAGTACCTCTGATCACCTCTGATCTGGTCTCACATATAGTACCTCTGATCACCTCTGAATGTGGTACGTGAGATTGGATTCTCAATCCGTCTTGGATACGTTCACACATTTTATTTTTAGCTGTCTGATTGTGACATTTTAATGCTGGGTATGAACAGGGCCAATGGAGATCTACACCCATCCAAGGCGACTCTTGATTTGTCTCAAAATTGTACTTCATCTGGTTTGTTTGATTCCTCAGCAGACCAAGCTCTATCATATGCTTCTCCGTGTACTTTGGATGGTATTGCTTCAAAACCAACATCTCATGTAATCCTCCTCTATCTTTCGCTTTCTCTCTCATCCCTTTCTTTCTTGCCTTTTTAAGCCATTTATTTCGTATTATATTAAAAGGATTTTATTCGAAATACTACATCCATTTTGTAAAAACTATATTTCTGTTTATATGTCTTTGGTTTGATGAACTAAGGCCTTAAATTACCCACAATTCTCTTAGGGTACTTCGATTTGTTTTTATCCTGTGCTAGCAGTCATTTCGTAGGAGTAGCTTTCTAAGCTGCCAACTTGTTCTAGATCTCCTTATTCACCTCTTGTCTGACTTCTACAGGGAGGTCCAGTTCAGGAGGAGAGGAATGGTCCCCTGCCGTCTCCCAAAATGCAGGAGTGCTCCTTTTCAAACCACATGACTACTGCTGCTGGTGAGGTGGACAGTATCTCTCCCCCTCTCTCTCCCTCCCTTCCTTCCTCTTGCTCTGCTGTTGCATGATGGATGATGGGAGTTGGGCGTGTGTGAGTGTTTGTTGAGAATAACTGTCTGCTGCAAGCATTTTGCTAGTTTTGTGGTTTGGTTTTGCTTGATCGATTATTATTTGTGTGTTTTAGTGTACTGGTTGGTGTTGTGTTGTAGTGGATATGGTGTGTTCACCATCTCTCTCTCTCCATCATGGAGTGTGGGTTCAGCCCAACCTGTCTGTAATGGAGGAAGTTCTCCTTATTGTTAGTGATTTAGTTGGCCATGAAAATCTGTCCTATGCTTTGCAAATGAGTAAAGCGGTGGTTGTATTTCTGAAAGAGGAGCGCTTCCTTGCTTAGTTCGTTTAGAATGGCATCTTTCTTAATGAAGTTTACGTGCGAGTTCCACCACTGGCTGTGCCAGCCACCTTGGTTAGCATATCAGGTGTCCCCTCGTTTATCCCCAATTAAGCGCTGGAGCGAGAGCTTCAACGCTTTAGTAAAATGGCAAGTTATTCCAAAACCACGGGTTTAGGGTGAAAAAATTATCAACTTAAACACACACAGTCACTAAAGGTGACAGGTGTCCATGTTTTTAAATTCACCAACACGACCACTAGAGGTGTGTTTCAGGGTTAAACAAGAGGAAGGGTTTTTACATGTTTATGCTAGCACGGGTAGTATGAAGTGTTTGGAGTGTGGGGACATGGGTCACAAGTTTCTTGCCTGTCTGCAGATTATAAGAGCTCTCCCTAGTGGGGTTGCTACAGGGTCCCCCATTGATTGTATCAGCATATGCTGATTAGGAGAAGAGTGAAGCCTTGCAGGTAGGTCAGTGGAGAGAGGAATTCTCCCAGTCTGCCACAGGATCTTAGGTGGGGGAGGACAGGGATGAAGATTTTAGGTGTGCTCCCAGGAACAGAGGACTTTCAGAGGCAGATTTGGTAAGGTGTAGTGGAGAAGGTTGTCTAAATGGAAATGGATGCTACCTCAGCTTTCTTATTGGGGAGGGGTCCTGGTTGTCAATAACTTGGTTGTCTTGACCCTATGGCACAGACTGATAGTCCTACCTCCACCAAAGGAACTTATTGAGGAAATCTAGAGGACCATTGTGATTTTTTTTTTCTGGTCAGGTCAACACTGGATTAGGGCAGCTGCATTGTAACTACCGGTACATGATGGAGGACAAGACCTCATGGACATCCCATCCTGGATAACATCATTCAGGCTCCAGACTGCACAGAGACTGTTATACAACTTCGGACTGAGCTGGCAGGACACGGCTCGATTGTTGCGGAGGAGGGATGGCCGACTTGGTTACAATAAGCAGCTGTTCCTGCTCCAGCCTGAAGTTATAGACCTTACAGTGTTGACACCCTTCTATAAATCAGTTTTGCAATCACGGCAGATTTTCAGTTTCCATCAAGCACCCGTTATGACACCAGGTATATATGGATTTTTGAGGAGCCATTGTTTGGTAATATTCTAATCAACTCCCAGGTCTTGTCGTATGTTAGCCTGTGGTCCAGCTCGCGAGAGGCTCATTGTGTCAAGCTGGGCCATCTTGTGAAATCAACTGTTGAATATCTTGCAGAGTTGACTTGAATCAAGTCTTTTAGACCGCTGCACTGGTTGGTGGAGGAGGTCTATGCGTCCCTGCCAGGGCCCCTCTGAGAACTATACTCCGTCTGACCAGTGGGATGAAGAATTTGAGCATATATTTCCCTCTCTGACTCTTTCTGTTGTTGAGGAGTGGAAGGAGGAGTATAGTTTCCTGTCTTTAAGAATTTGAGACTATGAGTAAGAAAGCAGCTTAGCGACATAGCGACAGGCATAGGTGCAAGTCCATGAATACTGGATGGCAACCAGCGCTTGACCGATACCCCATCCATAGGGTTAGTGGTTATGTCAGGAAGGGCATCTGATGTAAAATTCTGCCAAATCATTATGCTGATTGACAATCCCATACCAGATCAGTCGAAGCTTCATACGGGATTGGCTGAGGCCCGGGTTAACAACAGCTACCATTGGTGCTGTGCCCTCACAGGATACAGATGAAAACTACAATCCGCTGTGGTGACCTCTGAGAAATGGGGAGCAAGCTGAAAGAAGAAGTAAGACAGCAGCCTCCTACTCCTGTGTTAAAGTGTCACACTTGTGCTCTCTGCCAAGGACAAAGGTGTCGAGGTGGACTGAGTTTTTTGGCTGAGATTCTCCCCCAAAAAGGCTCTTGACAGTCCCTGTACAAGCCCCCCAATGCTCCGCTTGCTCAGTCAGTGCTCCGGTTTCCCCCACCATCAGAAAGACACGCATGTTAGGGTTAATACTCCTGTCTGTGCCCCTGAGCAAGGCAACGGGAAAAGAACTGGAGTTGGTCCCCGGGCGGAGCATGAAGGTGGCAGCCTACTGCTCCAAGCTACACAAATCACAGCCAGGATGGCTTAATTTGCAGTAACTGAATTTCCCCAAGGGCATTAATGAAGGAAACATAATTTACAGCTGAGCCGGAGCTGACTTCAATATCCATGGCCGCCCTGTGATTTTTGAATCAGCGTTAACACCAGTGTAGACCCCCTGCTTGGGTGTTAGACGAAAGCGTGGCGGGCATGTCTCATGGATGATTGGTGACAGTAATCAGGAGGTAAAGATGATATTTAAAAACAATGACATTTTGTAATGCCTGTCACTTAGAGGAATTAGTTGAACTTAAATCATGGGAAGTATTTTCAAGTGACTTTGACTTTACTAATTAGCAAAGCATGCCGACCAATCGGTTAAAATGAAAACCTGCCTACGTTCCACCAGTGACGTGATTGGCCACTGGTTTAGCCAGTCCGATTTTAAAATCTTTAATTATTTTTATATTTTGTCTAATCTTAATTTTGTATTGTTGTTTTTTTCATCCGGCAGCACGGGGGCGCAGTGGTTAGCACGGTCGCCTCACAGCAAGAAGGTTCTGGGTTCGAGCCCTGGGATAATCCAACCTTGGGGGTCGTCCCGGGTCGTCCTCTGTGTGGAGTTTGCATGTTCTCTCCGTGTCTGTGTGGGTTTCCTCCGGGGGCTCCGGTTTCCTCCCACAGTCCAAAGACATGTAGGTCAGGTGACTCAGCCGTACTAAACTGTCCCAAGGTGTGAATGTGTGTGTGTGTGTGTGTGTGTGTGTGTGTGGGTCCTATGTGATGTCCTGGTGGCCTGTCCATAGTGTCTCCCGCCTGCCGTCCAGTGACTGCTGGGATAAGCTCCAGCATCCCCGTGACCCTGACAGCAGGATAAGTAGCTCAGATGATGGATGGCTGGATGGATGGATGGATGGATGGATGGATGGATGGATGGATGGATGGATGGATGGCTGGCTGGATGGATGGATGGATGGATGGATGGATGGATGGATGGATGGATGGATGGATGGATGGATGGATGTTTTTTCATCCAGCAGTGGTTGTTTCCACACAGGTTGACTAATAAATGTTCGGCTGTGGTCTTGCACAGACAGGAAAACAGGAAAAAGGAGAAGTGATGTTAGCAAGTTAGCTGTGGGCTTTTTCAACACTGTTCCACATGTGCAGGAGTCTGAAACGGAGGTCAGACTGGAGAACGAGGGCCCTATGGGGCCTGTCACAGCAGGGAGCGAGGGCCCTATGGGGCCCGTCACAGCAGGGAGCGAGGGCCCTATGGGGCCCGTCACAGCAGGGAATCAAATCCTATCACTGTTTCTCCCCGCTGCACTGAAACGTGTCCCAAAAATAACATATTTCAGCGCTTCCCTCCTTCAAAAAAATACACAGCGGTTGTGACTAAGCCTCCGGTCACGGCCCAGACCGTCCACACACTACAAACAACCACTGTCTCAAAAGCACTTGTGGAGAAAAGTTCCCGAAGGACTTGAAACACTTTGCTAGTGCCCCGAAAGTCTCTAAACTGGAGTATGAGGGGTGAAAGGTCAGAGGATAATGCTAATACCGAGGAGGAATGTGATGGTATGTATCCTGACACGGCACATTGGGTGGTTTAGCATAAAACAAGCTAGCAGGGTACACACCCAGACCTGCTGCCATAGAACCCCCTCCAAGCCAGGTGTAGTTTGCTGTTTTGGTGGTGTAAAACCTCGCACCACGGAGGGCGAGGAGAGCAAAGGTTTGTCATGCCAGCCAAACACTCCACGCCACTTTTCTTTTGAAATATGTTGGCAGCTATAGGGATGAAATATAAATACAGTTTTTTCCATGTTCATTTGGTGTATAATACGGTTTTCTATTCTACCAGGTTGTCCGTTACATCCACCTGTTGGGAGTTATTCAGCCTCCAGTCTGGAAGGCGTTACACCTGGAACGACAGGTGGATGTAATGAACCGCCTGGTGGAAAACAGAACCCGAGGACCTGATTGGGAACCAGTGTTGTGAAGTGGCAGGTTTAAATCTGGTCATGTTTTGGCCAGAGCAGCACGGTGGCGCAGTGGTTAGCACAGTCGCCTCACAGCAAGTGGGTCCTGGGTTCGAGCCCCGGGGTAGTCCAACCTTGGGGGTCGTCCCGGGTCGTCCTCTGTGTGGAGTTTGCATGTTCTCCCCGTGTCTGTGTGGGTTTCCTCCCACAGTCCAAAGACATGTAGGTCAGGTGACTCGGCCATACTACATTGTCCCTGTGTGTGTGTGTGTGTGTGTGTGTGTGTGTGTGTGTGTGTGTGTGTGTGTGTGTGTGTGTGTGTGTGTGTGTGTGTGTGTGTGTGTGTGTGTGTGTGTGTGTGTGTGGGCCCTGTGATGGACTGGCGGCCTGTCCAGGGTGTCCCCCCTCCTGCCGCCCAGTGACTGCTGGGATAGGCTCCAGCATCCCGCAGCCAGAGTTGGGATAAGCAGCTTGGATAGTGGATGGGTGGATGTTTTGGCCATGATGGTGTTTGTCTGGCGTGGCTCTGTTCTGAACAAGCTGGGAAACAGAGTGCTAACGAGAGCTAACGAGTGCTAGCACCGCCTGCACGTCAGCTGTGCCCCGCCAGGATCCAGATGTTCACCGTGTATTTGTCTCTGCTACTTAAGTTCTTCAGTAGTTTGTCACACACACACACACACACACACACACACACACACACACACACACACACACAGAGGACTGGTACCCAGGCAACCGCATCCCCTCTCAACAGAATCCTTTTCATCTTTCTCTCTCCTCCTCCTCTTTTTTTCGATATTAAATTCTTAAAATCGCCTCTTTTTCTCTTGTTCTCTTTTCTTTCTCTCTCCATATATCTCATCCCTCTTTCCTCTCCTTTTCTCCTCAATCTTTGTCTCTCTCTGTCTGTCTGTCTGTCTGTCTGTCTCTCTCTCTCTCAGATCAGGGTCCTCTGCAGTCTGTAAGGCGAACACTCCAGAATCTCTTCCCCTCTAAGGACAGACAGGCAGAGGGAGAGTCACAGGTCTGTCTGTCTGCAAGTCAGTGCATTCACATGCAGACATGAATGCATGTGTGTATGTTTGTATGTGCACACAGAGGCACTGCCAGATTTGTCTTCAGCCAGGAGTCCTCCTAAAAGTACCCCCCTCCTCCATTTACCCCCACTTACCCTTTTTTCTCTGTCTGTACATGCACATACCGCCCACCCACCCATACATATATGCATATGAATGTGCATACATATAGGTATTAGATACATAAACAAAAGCAGACGAACATGCAACACACAGACATCCACCCATCCATCCATCATCCAAACCGCTTATCCTGCTCTCAGGGTCATGGGGATGCTGGAGCCTATCCCAGCAGTTATTGGGCGGCAGGTGGGGGGACACCCTGTACAGGCCGCCAGGTCATCACACAGGGCCCACACACACACACATTCACACCTAGGGACAATTTAGTGCGGCCGAGTCACCTGACCTACATGTCTTTGGACTGTGGGAGGAAACCGGAGCCCCCGGAGGAAACCCACACAGACACGGGGAGAACATGCAAACTCCACACAGAGGACGACCCCCAAGGTTGGACCATCCCGGGGCTCGAACCCAGGACCTTCTTGCTGTGAGGCGACCGCGCTAACCACTGCACCACCGTGCTGCCCCGCAGACATACAATCACGCATAAATCCATTATGTATACACCTACTGTACGTACTTACTGTACATACATATGTACGTGCATACATGCATGTGTACCTGCATACTGTACATACATGCAGAGTCGGGATGCTCACATCAGTGGTTCGGCTGGTGTCCTTGCTTAAATCTGTGTCTTCCTGTTTTGTGTCTCTGAGTTGGCGTCATCTCCCCCTGGTCTCCAGCTACCGATCCAAAGACGGCAGGAGCGCTCAGTAGCTAGCAAAAGGGCTCTGGTGTAATGAGCCATTGAAATGTAAATGTCCTCCTACCGTTCGGCGGAGCCTTCCTGAAGCCGCATCTCCACGTCGCTGCAGACGGGATATAAATATTTATCCATTATTTCGCCACGGGATGAATTTTTCATCACGCCTTCTGCTTTCCATTCAGGGAGACGCGCGTTTGTCTGTCCGACGTCGACACATGAATGCACAACTTTTCCTGCGGTCCACAGAGGAGCGCGGGGCCTTCTCCCCGTCAACGCTCCCTCTCATATGGAAATGAGAAGGAGGCTCCGGGAGGGACAGTTGTTGAGGTTTGGTGGCCGGCTCGGCTGGCAGGAGCTGCTGTTGTTGTGTTTCTACAACGGACCGGAAAGCCACACTGGAAATAAAACACATGCTCAGCGGCTCGGCTCAGAATTTCATTTCCCGTCTGTCCGTTCCAGTGGGTAGCGCGTCTCCACGCTGGTCCTTCCTGCTCTCACAGGAAATCAACATATAATATGGCCGTCTTAATCTGGTGCCGAGTTTGTGTTTCTTGTTTTTCATAAAACAAGAGACACACTCGGCCAGTTGAGAGATGTGCTTCTGTTTGGTCCCAGTCCAATTTCACCTGTTTGGAGGATTTTGTGGTTGGAAAAATATGAAAATATTACAGGCCGCTTCGCTGGAAGTGACTTATGACTCGACTCAAGACAACCGGAGGAACACGCTGCTTTTATTGGAAACAAATGCTAATGTTTCATCTCACCAGCTGAATTTCTTTTTCTTTTCTTTTTTAACAAAAACTGAATTTTCTGAGTCAATAATATACTATAATATAGATTCAGTAATATACTGTAATATACTATAATATAATATAGATTCAGTAATATACTGTAATATACTATAATATAGATTCAGTAATATACTGTAATGTACTATAATATAATATAGATTCAGTAACATACTGTAATGTACTATAATATAATATAGTCAGTAATATACTGTAATATACTATAATATAGATTCAGTAATATACTGTAATATACTATAATATAATATAGATTCAGTAATATACTGTAATATACTATAATATAATATAGATTCAGTAATATACTGTAATATACTATAATATCGATTCAGTATTATACTAGAATATAATATAGATTCAGTAATATACTGTATTATACTATAATATAGATTCAGTAATATATACTATTATATAATATAGATTCAGTAATATACTGTAATATACTATAATATAGATTCAGTAATATACTATAATATAGATTCAGTAATTTACTGTAATATACTATAATATAGATTCAGTAATATACTATAATATAGATTCAGTAATATACTGTAATATACTATAATAGATTCAGTAATATAATATAGATTCAGTAATATACTGTAATATAATATAGAGTCAGTAATACACTGTAATATACTATAATATGATATAGAGTCAGTAATATACTTTAATATACTATAATATAGATTCAGTAATATACTGTAATGTACTATAATATAATATAGAGTCAGTAATATACTGTAATATACTATAATGTAATATAGAGTCAGTAATGTACTGTAATATACTATAATATAGATTCAGTAATATACTATAATATAATATAGAGTCAGTAATATACTGTAATATACTATAATATAGATTCAGTAATATACTGTAATATAATATAGTCAGTAATATACTATAATATAATATAGTCAGTAATATACTGTAATATAATATAATATAGAGTCAGTAATATACTGTAATATAATATAATATAGAGTCAGTAATATACTGTAATATACTATAATATAATATAGAGTCAGTAATATACTATAATATAATATAGTCAGTAATATACTATACTATAATATAATATAGAGTCAGTAATATACTGTAATATAATATGATATAGAGTCAGTAATATACTGTAATATACTATAATATAGAGTCAGTAATATACTGTAATATACTATAATATAATATAGAGTCAGTAATATACTATACTATAATGTAATATAGAGTCAGTAATGTACTGTAATATACTATAATATAGATTCAGTAATATACTATAATATAATATAGAGTCAGTAATATACTGTAATATACTATAATATAGATTCAGTAATATACTGTAATATAATATAGAGTCAGTAATATACTATAATATAATATAGTCAGTAATATACTGTTATATAATATAATATAATATAGAGTCAGTAATATACTGTAATATAATATAATATAGAGTCAGTAATATACTGTAATATACTATAATATAATATAGAGTCAGTAATATACTATAATATAATATAGTCAGTAATATACTTTAATATAATATAATATAGAGTCAGTAATATACTGTAATATAATATGATATATAGTCAGTAATATACTGTAATATACTATAATATAATATAGAGTCAGTAATATACTGTAATATACTATAATATAGAGTCAGTAATATACTATAATATAATGTAGAGTCATTAATATACTGTAATATACTATAATATAATATAGTCAGTAATATACTGTAATATACTGTAATATAATATAGATTCAGTAATATACTGTAATATAATATAGAGTCAGTAATATACTGTAATATAATATACTACTGTTAGATAGTGGTGGAGCTTGTCAAGAGTGATAAGGCGAACAACGGATGAAGCAGGTGAGCAGGAAATACTGTGAAGTGAATTCACTCAACAAGAGAGACAAGGGAACGAGAGAGAGTTGATCTGAACAGCATTCGTCTGAGTCCAGCTTTGGTTGAACCAAGAAGGGTGAGGATGAAGGTCAGTTTCAGGGGCGAAGACTGAAACGCTGTAGGTGAAAACCCAACACCTATGAGAAGCATAGTCTGACTGAAGTAAGCTAGTTTTGGGAGACCAGATCTGTTTTACTATTTACCCTCGGAAAGCCCTCTGTCATGTACTGTCATATACATTTCCACTTACGGTGTGGGAAGATGGCGGCGCAAATGTAGTTTGCGGCGGCCTCACCCAGTATCAGCCATGCAGTGTCTTTGTCCACGTCCGCATTTAAGTTGTTTTGTCTTCGTTTGGTGGCTGGAAAGCTGGCGCTGGATCGGCTGGAAGAGCTTGGTCTGCTGCGTCCTGTGGACCCAGGGACCACGGCCCTGACCGGAGCTGCGCCCGAAGAGGTAACACCAAGGGCGGTCTGACAGGACGCGGAAGTGGGGCAGGCTCAGCTAACTGCTAGCCGCTGCAGACCGGCAGTTCCAACAGTCATCCTGGCTGGCGTTCCTTCTCTGGACAGTGGAATTTTTTGGACTGTGTTACACTGAGTGGACTGTGTTGTTGACTGTTTGGTTTTTTTGCGTTCTCTGTTGTTGTATGTTTTTGGTGGTGTCTTTTTTAGGAAATTTTAGATGCGTGTTTTTTGTCTTTTGTGTCGCACTGCTGTTCCTGATTCCTGGTGTACTACTCATATGACAGCGGTGGGCTGTCAGGGTCTTCTTTGCTGGCCCTGTCGAAATCACAATTTGTTCTTCTTAGTTAAACTGAAGTGTGCCTGTAATGTGTTTGAGTTCGATTACTTGCTCTCTCGTGGGGCTGAGCAGGGATCTCCTTTATCGGAACGTCATCTAAACACACCACAGTTCCTTGGACCAGCACTAAGGGGATTGCTAACCTTTCGTTGAAGCCTGAAGCTGCAAACTGATTGTAACGCTGAGTGAGCGTATCGTCAGCCAGTCACGTTTTGCTGTGTAGTGACGGAACACCCCAGCGGCCCGGCGATGTATCTGAGCTTGAGCCTTTGGCGGGTTGCGAGCAAACTAAGCTACCTGCTGATGGGAAACGCAATGGCCGCCACACTCACAGCAACCGACGCTCTTGTTGCTGATCTACTTCGTGTGCCTTTTTTAAGGCCACCGTTTGGAGACACGAAAGAAATGATTCCAAGAGGAAGACCTACACCCAAGATGGATGGGGTTACCAAGGCCAGCAAAGGTAACTTCCATGTTTCATTTGTCTTATTGAACTGAAGGCGGTGCTCTGATAATATTGTGGCTGTACTTTATTGAATTTGTTGAACTTGCGCGAGTGACTGGTGAGCAGTTACATCAACTGGAAACGTGTTTGTTGTTTTTATGCCATGTGGTGTGCACAGTGTGCTATCGGGTTGCTGAATGACATAAAGGAAGATCTGATGGTGATGCTGCTGTAGTGCACAGTGATGTGCGTTGTTGACGATCAGCTGTCTTGTCCTCAGTGTGCAGAAGACAAAGGAGCTTATTGTGGACTTCAGGAGGTCTACAAGCTGTAGCCACTCCCCCATACACATCAGTGGAGTGGAAGTGGAGCGTGTCTCCAGCTTTAAATTCCTTGGAGTCCCCATCAGCGAGGACCTCCCCTGGACATCAGACACCCAGGCACTTGTGAAAAAGACCCAACAATGCCTGCATTTCCTGAGGAGCGGCCGTCTATCCCCTAACTTCGACCACTACACCATAGAGAGCATCCTGACCATCTGCACCTCAGTGTGGTACGGCAGCTGCACCTCAGTAGACCAGAAAGCTCTGCAGCGGGTCGTCAAGGCGGCCCAGCATATCACCGGTACCCAGCTCCCAGCCATAAAAGACATTTATCACAAACGCTGCCTTCGAAGGGGTCTGAGCATCAGCAGAGATCCCACCCACCCCAACCATGGACTGTTCTCCCCCCTGCGCTCTGGGAGGCGCTACAGGAGCCTCAGGGCCCACATTACCAGGCTCAAAAACCCACAGTACACTACTGCATGTACATCTATGTGTGTGTGTGTGTGTGTGTGTGTGTGTATTCTAGATGTTTCATTGGGTCTTCTCTTAAAAGCATGTCTGATATCCTTGTCTTTTTCCTTTTTCTGTGTTGTGTGTGTGTTTCCAGGAGCCCTCCTCCCCTCCCATGGCAGATACAATGACACCTGAAGAGGTACAGTAATGATGGATGGATGATTGAATCAGTCTGAGTGAGTGACGTAAGGGTCGACCAACCAGCCTGGCCGATTATCGGCGCTGATATTCAACATTTTCACGGTTGTCAGAATCTTTTTTATTATTTCTTTTTATCAGATTGCCAATAAATGAATTAATTTGAAAATGCGCTACTTTAGCTGTGATGCAACCGCCTCTCTCTATCTGTAGTCACCACTCTGGTCTTGAGCTAGTCCCACCCACGGCACTATCTTATTGGTTACACGCCACGAGTAAAAGCCTATCAACTGGGGCAGCTGCTGCGAGTGAGTGGATCTGTGTTTCGAATGTGAGGCAGCAGATATTGATGAAGTTGAAATTAAAATCATAATCATCTACACTTAAGTTGCAAAAAAAAACAACACCACAATCTTCTGATATATTCTATGATAACAGGCATGCCCAGTTTCCCTGTTACACCACTGAAAACTCCCGAGTAATGCACTTTGTTGCAGTGATACAGTTAACTATAATGAGATAACAGAGCTCATTTATGTAGTGAAAGCTATATCCTTGAGTAATGTTGGTTCCAATGCAAATGGAACTTATTTTAGCTGCCATACTTCGAATATAACATTACTCGCCCATATGAATTGGTGTTTTTACATGTTACTAGTGCATGAACAGAATGACCTCAGACTTATCATCATTAAATTTAAGAAAGATTTTGGACATCCAGGATTTAATGTCAGAGAGACAAGTGGTGAGATTTGCTAGGGTGCTAGGCTTTGTGGGTTTTAGTGGCATGTATAACTGAGTTCCGTCAGCATAAAAATGGTAAAACACATCGTGATTTTGAATGGCCTGGCCAAGCAGCAGCATGTATATAGAAAAGAGAAGGGGGCCAAGAACTGAGCCTTGAGGGACACCACAATTCAACTGAGCCATCGAGGAAATAGTTATCCAGAACAACAGAAAAAGTTCTGTTGGTGAGGTAAGAGTGTAATAAACTAAGAGCCGAGCCCTTGATGCCAACCCAAGTCTCTTAAGTGATGTAAGCGGATGCTGTGTCAAAGGCAGCACTTAAGTCTAAAAGAACTCAAATCGAGCAGTCACCTCTGTCTGCAGTCAGCAGTAGGTCATTAGTGACCTTAACTAGAGCTGTCTTGATACTATGAAGTGCTCCAAAACCAGACTGGAAACTGTTAAAAACACTATTACTACTACTACTAAAAACACCAAATATTAAACACACAGTTAGTGTTCATAAAAGAAATCAGTTGAGATGAAATTACTCTCTACAGAACCTTAAATAAAAAATACAAGTTAGAGATCAGTCTGTAGTTACTTAAGGTCGGGGCACCCGTTCGGGGGGTGGGGGAACTGGGTGGAATAGCGTGTTCCTCCCACATGCTACGTCTCCCTGGCGAAACTCCTCACTGTCTGGTGAAAAGAAGCGGCTGGCGACTCCACATGTATCGGAGGAGGCATGCGGTGGTCTGCAGCCCTCCCTGGATTGGTAGGGGGGTGGAGCAGCAACCGGGATGGCTCGGAAGAGTGGGGTAATTAGCCAAGTACAATTGGGGAGAAAAAGAGAGAGCGAGAGAGAGAATGTTTTTTTCCAAGAAACAAAACAAAACATAAAACCTCAAATGAGATAAAATTATCAAAAGTAACAGGATGGTAATTAATGGAGTGATGATGATGATGATTATTATCAAGACCTAACCTATAAAAAACAGCTAGGCCACCCTCTCTTCCAGAAGGCCTGTGAATAGGAAAATGTGCAAAATCAGGGGGGCTAGCCTCAATCAGGGGAACGGTGTCCCCTGGGGACAGCCATGTCTCAGTAATCATCAAAAAGTCCAGATTATTAGAAACAATAAAATCATTAATGATAAAGGACTTGTTACCAAGAGAGAGATCCACATTCAAGAGGCCAAAATTGTTTTGTGTCACAGCAGAGTTAAAACAGGAGTACGGCAGAATTAAAACAGGAGTACGGCAGAGTTAAAACAGGAGTACAGCAGAATTAAAACAGGAGTACAGTACATAGCAGAGTTAAAACAGGAGTACAGCAGAATTAAAACAGGAGTACAGCAGAATTAAAACAGGAGTACAGCAGAGTTAAAACAGGAGTACAGCAGAATTAAAACAGGTGTACAGCAGAATTAAAACAGGAGTACGGCAGAGTTAAAACAGGAGTACGGCAGAGTTAAAACAGGAGTACGGCAGAATTAAAACAGGAGTACGGCAGAGTTAAAACAGGAGTACGGCAGAGTTAAAACAGGAGTACGGCAGAATTAAAACAGGAGTACAGCAGAATTAAAACAGGAGTACAGCAGAGTTAAAACAGGAGTACAGCAGAATTAAAACAGGAGTACAGCAGAGTTAAAACAGAAGTACAGCAGAATTAAAACAGGAGTACAGCAGAGTTAAAACAGGAATACAGCAGAATTAAAACAGGAGTACAGCAGAATTAAAACAGGAGTACAGCAGAATTAAAACAGGAGTACAGTACATAGCAGAATTAAAACAGGAGTACAGCAGAGTTAAAACAGGGGTACAGCAGAATTAAAACAGGAATACGGCAGAGTTAAAACAGGAGTACGGCAGAATTAAAACAGGAGTATGGCAGAGTTAAAACAGGAGTACAGCAGAATTAAAAAAAGGGGTACAGCAGAATTAAAACAGGAGTACAGTACATAGCAGAATTAAAACAGGAGTACAGCAGAGTTAAAACAGGAGTACAGCAGAATTAAAACAGGAATACGGCAGAGTTAAAACAGGAGTACGGCAGAATTAAAACAGGAGTACGGCAGAGTTAAAACAGGAGTACGGCAGAGTTAAAACAGGAGTACGGCAGAATTAAAACAGGAGTACAGCAGAATTAAAACAGGAGTACAGCAGAGTTAAAACAGGAGTACAGCAGAATTAAAACAGGAGTACAGCAGAGTTAAAACAGAAGTACAGCAGAATTAAAACAGGAGTACAGCAGAATTAAAACAGGAGTACAGCAGAATTAAAACAGGAGTACAGTACATAGCAGAATTAAAACAGGAGTACAGCAGAGTTAAAACAGGAGTACAGCAGAATTAAAACAGGAATACGGCAGAGTTAAAACAGGAGTACGGCAGAATTAAAACAGGAGTACGGCAGAGTTAAAACAGGAGTACGGCAGAGTTAAAACAGGAGTACAGCAGAATTAAAACAGGAGTACAGCAGAGTTAAAACAGGAATACGGCAGAGTTAAAACAGGAGTACGGCAGAATTAAAACAGGAGTACAGTACATAGCAGAATTAAAACAGGAGTACAGCAGAATTAAAACAGGAGTACGGCAGAGTTAAAACAGGAGTACGGCAGAATTAAAACAGGAGTACGGCAGAGTTAAAACAGGAGTACAGCAGAATTAAAACAGGAGTACGGCAGAATTAAAACAGGAGTACAGTACATAGCAGAATTAAAACAGGAGTACAGCAGAGTTAAAACAGGAGTATGGCAGAGTTAAAAAAGGAGTACGGCAGAATTAAAACAGGAGTACAGCAGAATTAAAACAGGAGTACAGCAGAGTTAAAACAGGAGTACGGCAGAATTAAAACAGGAGTACGGCAGAATTAAAACAGGAGTACAGTACATAGCAGAATTAAAACAGGAGTACAGCAGAGTTAAAACAGGAGTACGGCAGAGTTAAAACAGGAGTACAGCAGAATTAAAACAGGAGTACAGCAGAATTAAAACAGGAGTACGGCAGAATTAAAACAGGAGTACAGCAGAATTAAAAAAGGAGTACAGCAGAATTAAAACAGGAGTACAGCAGAATTAAAACAGGAGTACAGCAGAGTTAAAACAGGAGTACAGCAGAATTAAAACAGGAGTACAGCAGAGTTAAAACAGGAGTACAGCAGAATTAAAACAGGAGTACAGTACATAGCAGAATTAAAACAGGAGTACAGCAGAATTAAAACAGGAGTACGGCAGAGTTAAAAAAGGAGTACGGCAGAATTAAAACAGGAGTACAGCAGAATTGCTCCAGATATTCGGTAGTCATTGTTTCTGCTATTAGTCACGTCATGTGGGTGACAGGCCCGGTGCCTGACAATAGTCTGTATGGGGACAACTCCCGGTGAGAGGGTCAATGACAGATGAGGCCAGTAGGGGGAGCCAGTGGGTGAACCAGTACCGTCGAGTGCCACCACAGGCAGTAGCGGAGACCCCGGGAGGGAAGCGTGGGATGTAAACAGTCACGTGGACAGGATTGTACGGCGTGCAGTGATTCATATGATTCATAATTCAACATACAGCTCCGATTAAAAACACCAGGCGGTGCTGTTTTCCAGATTGACTAAACAGTGAGAATGGGGGAAAGTCTCAGGTTCAGCTCAAGGGCACTTGGGTAGCACACAGCTCAGCGATGGACAAACATTTCCCGTTGTGGGTATTTAACACACTGGGACTGACCGGTTGGCCAAACAACATGTCTCGTCTGTTGACGAAAAGCAGAACTGACAGGGTGACCTGGAGGCTGAGCCAGATATGGATGTACCATGGATGGATGGGGGGCTGGGTGGATGGATATGGCTGTATGGATGGAGATGGATGGATGGATGGATTCATACTGAGCGTGCTGTGCTGGATGTCAGACACTCTCTCTGTTTCCTGTCTTTCACTGTTGTCCTTTCTAATGAAGGCGAAAATGTCAGGAAAAAAAAAAAGATTTGATGAAAAGGAAAACATCCATAACATAATCCTCCTCCATATCAAAGCAGGCAGGGAATTGTGGGTAAATTCCACAGGGACGCTAAAGGACGTTAGACGTCCTTAATCTCAAAAGGAACTCTGATGAGAAAGACGAGTAGAAACGGTTTTAAAGGGTTTTGTAGATGTGAAGCTTCGCTACGACGACTGATAACCCTTAACCTCTCTCTCTCTCCGTCTCCCCCCTCCCCCCACTCCCACTATTATTCCCGTCACTCTCACTCTGTCTCTATTTTGCTTTAACATAAAAAATATCAGGCGGCACGGTGGCGCAGTGGTTAGCGCAGTTGCCTCACAGCAAGAAGGTCGTGGGTTTGAGCCCCGGGGTAGTCCAACCTTGGGGGTCGTCCCGGGTCGTCCTCCGTGTGGAGTTTGCATGTTCTCCCCGTGTCTACGTGGGTTTCCTCCAGGTGCTCTGGTTTCCTCCCACAGTCCAAACACATATAGGTCAGGTGACTCGGCTGTACTGAATTGTCCCTAGGTGTGAATGTGTGTGTGTGAATGTGTGTGTGTGTGTGTGTGTGTGTGGGCCCTGTGTGGGCCCTGTGTGATGGCCTGGCGGCCTGTCCAGGGTGTCTCCCCGCCTGCCGCCCAATGACTGCTGGGATAGGCTCCAGCATCCCTGTGACCCTGAGAGCAGGATAAGTGGTTCGGATAATGGATGGATGGATGGATGAAAAATATCAAGAGTATACATCACAGAGTGCTTACATACCTTTCAATACATCAATAACAAAGAAACACTTTAAATTGCACACAAGTTCAATATCAGATGTAACACTAATCCGATAACAACCTTCACCAGTAAACTCTCCTGTGTCCTCCCTTCTGTGTTAACACACTTGTACATACACCAGAAATACACACACTAGAAACAAAAATAATTTTCTCAACCCTTCTTCTACCTCTAATTTGTTCTGACTTCTATTTTTGCTGTCTGATTCATTTTTAGCCACATCTAATGTTTAAATTCAAACATTTACACTTCATTTGCACCTCCTCGCTCTCCCATGTTGATGTGTTACCCGTGGGAGGGATGGGCGCCCCCCCCCCCGCCTCCCCATCTCTTAATGAGAGACTATAACTGCATTAGCATTATATTATTAGGAAAGTATATCAGTGTAGCATATTAATAGTGTATTAGTATTAGTGTATTATTAGTGTAGTATATTAGCATGATATTTTGACTATAATATTAGTATAGTATTTATTACTATAATTATGATTTACATATAATAATTATGAGTGTAAGTACAATTGGTTAGTATATATTTGTGAAATGTAAAAGCATATTTTTGTTGCTCTGCTTCATCCTGGCTAATACATATGAAGCTTCGTTTGGAAAAATAAAGTGATTCTATTCTATTTTATTATGTTCTATTCTATCCTATGAGAAGCTACAGCAGCGCTCTCAGCATCCTGACCTTGCTTCTTATTGGTTGCCCTCAGATCAAAGCATGGGAGGAGGCGGAGATGGACAAGCCAATGGAAATCGATCAGATTCGAATAGACCCCTCCCCTTTCCAGCTGGTTGAGAGGACGTCCTTACACAAGGTTGGTTAAGAGGACGGCGGTCAAATCTGAAGCTGGTCCAATTAAGATGTCACGAGGTCAGCTTGGAATTAGAGGTCAAAAGTCATTGGTTCTGGTGTGCTCTGGTGTCTGCTTTCAGCACTAAAATGGTTGCCATAGAGATTTGATAAGGTTGTCACAGAATGGTCTGCTGACTATTCCCAGTGTTAAAACCAAACATGGCGAAGCAGCGATTACTCGTTACGCTACACGCAGGTGGAACAAACTCGCCCGACTCCGACATCTTTTAAAACGAGTGTAAGAAGTTTGATGTTATCCGCTGCCTTCAAAGAAAGCTGAGTCAGTTCATCCCCAGAGAGCAAAACCGCTGTGGCCCGGACCCGTCCCACACCCGACACTTTCATCCGGCCCACATAGCGCGTGGAACGATGGCACTTGGGCGGTCCGCTCCTGTTTGCCAGATCTGGGCCAGAACCAAGCCATAGCAATGCCACATGTGCCACATATTTGCCAAAGGTGGCCCATATTTGTAATGGCGGAGTTGGGTGTACCTTCCCAAAAAGAAACTCTTACTGTGGTGCTAAACCCAAAAAAAACATATACTGCAAAAACTACATCCAAGGATGTAGGGTAGCACTCACCAGTTTCAAAGGGACAGGGACAGTGCCTCATTTTCACCAATGTATTATCAGTAGGCCGAAACCTTAGCATGTTCTGCTGGCCAAAATAAATTGGTGAAAATGAGGCACTGTCCATGGCCCACATTTGTTTTGTGATATTTGGGCCATATTCACCATTTGCCACACGGGCCACTTCAGGGTCACATCCAGATCACATGTTGCCCAGAGCACCGCGTCTTTGCCAAAACAGGCCCACATGTGACTTGGCATATTTGGGCCGTATTTGCTATTATACATGTGGGCCACTTCAGGCTCACATCCATTTTGTCAGGGCCAGAAGAAGGCCACCAGTGCCGCATCACTGCCTGAAGTGGCCCACTATGCACTTTGACCCTTTTATTCTTTTCGTACTTTTTATCCCTCTGTTTTCTATCTCTTTTTTAAAATTTTATTCAGTTTTTCTTATTCTTGCTTTTGTAATGCCTTGTAATTGGTTTAATTAAATTTTAATTAATTAGTTAATTTGACTAGTCCGAGTATGAGATATGCTTTACAGTAAACGTGCCTTGCTGCTGCTGCAGTGGTTGGTTTTACACCCGGATCAACACGTGGCTGTGAGGAACTCGCGGGTAGAACTGAAAGCCAAGCGGTCCTGCGGGTTGCTGAGGACCTGATTGAGAACCGGCGTTGTAAAAGGACAGACAGATGTTAATGTAATCACCGACACAACGGCGGCCAAAACACACACATACTCTTTTATTGCTGCGCCGTCGCCTCCGCGTTAACACGCACATAAACCGCTGGTCCTCACAGCGACCTTAACGGGGATCCACGAGCTGGCGAGCGTGTAGAGGCTCCGGAGGCCGGACTCCTCCCGCCGCACCTCCCGCCCGGCTGCCAGCTTGGCTCCCTGCCCTCCGTCTGTGTGACATCACGTCTAGACGGGCCGGAAGCGGCGTTTGTGAGCACGACAAGCAGAGGTTAATTTGATGTGTGACCTTTTTTGTCTTTTATTTCCCTCCTCAGACCCACACCCTATTCTCGTTACTGGGACTAAGTCATGCCTACGTCACCAGCATCGGCAAACTGGTGGGGGTGGTGGCCCTGAAAGAGGTAAGACAGATATTCACCCAACCGCTCCACTTCCTGCGGTCCGATTAAAGGTCGCTCTTTTTCTTTTTTTTTTAATGAACAAGTCTCTCAAAGCCCCTCCCCTTTCTGTTTCTGCTTTGCCCCTCCCCCTACACACACACACACACACACACACAGCTCCAGAAAGCCATCGAAGGCTCCACCCGCTCCGGTGTCCGTCTCCGCCCTCCTCTGGCCAGTTTCCGTGACATCAGCAGCCGCAAGTCCAGCTCCAAGCCTCCTCCCCCGCCTCCACCAACCTCCTCCGCCCCCTCCTCACCCGGCTCGGCCTCGACGCCCCCTGCCGCTGCCCCCGAGCTGCCAGAGCCTCCCTCCACCTCCTCCCCACCATGCCAACACCACCGTCACCACCACCCCAATCATCATCACCATCACCACCATCATTATCATCACAACCAACACAAAGAGGCGGAGGTGTGGATCGAGGGGTTGTCACGGGAGGTGGGGGAGAAGAGCAGCACCACCTCCTCCTCCTCCTCCTCCTCCATCAGCGGGAGCTGCAGTGCCAACAGCAGTCCCACACTCCCCTCCTCCTCTCCACCTCCACCCACTCCTCTTCAACCCGTCTCCCCCTCCCCTTCTTCCATCCCTCTCTCCTCCCTGTGGCCCCTGCAGGGACCCCTGGAGGCGGAGGAGGGAAGCGACGATGAGCCCATGGTGTAGGTCGATGGATGTGACGCCGGCGGTTTATTTTTATACAACGGAAGAGGGTCTTTTTCTTTTGTCTTTTTGTAAACGGGGTGTTATGTTTAGTTTCTCTGCGTGAACCTCTCTTCTTAATGCATCTCTCTTTCTCCTCTCACGCCTGTTGTCCTGTTGCACACCGGTGGGTCGTCTTGACTCATTAGCATGGGGGGGGGGGGGCAGCATGCCAACGTCACGGTGTCGCGTCTGCCTGCAGCGGTGACGACAAAACTCCGCAAGGCACCAAGACGCTTCACAGGACGAACAAACGGAGTCCTGTCCATGTCCTCCAGCCCCGTACGGGCCGAACACAAACCCGGTTTCACTTATCGGCGTTGGGGCTGAAACAATCACCTGATTGGTTGATTGACAGAAAATTAATCGATTATAATTTTGGCAGATTAATCATATTGTAACGTGCAGGGTCAAATAGACTCGCTAGCCTGGTTAACGTAGTCGCCCGTGGTGCGGGAGACGTGGGTTCGCATCCCGGCCGTGGCGGTTCCCAGCTGTCCCCTGGACCCGCTCCAGTGTGGACAAGGCTCCGCCTTCTCGGTTTTTACCGATTGTCACCGAGAAACACCCAGATTTTTAACCTGATTTCCACCCGGATTTCCCGTTTCCACGGATCCAGACGTGTGTTTAACGTCACTGCAAGTCGTGCTACTCTTCCACACACCGACACAAAATGACGTTTCGTCGTTTGATTTTCTCTTCTCAGAAATGAGGCAGAGAGCCCGTCCCCTAAATGTACCGGCACGGGGAGGTCTCGGCGTTAACTAAGTCCGGCGTCTCCATCTGAAAGAGAGGAGAAGATGGGCGGAGGAGAGCTGCGCTGTTGAGTCGTTCTTTAACCTGGCAACAGGCGACGTAATGGAGCTTCTCAGCTCGCCGCGTGCGATTGGCCGAGGCCTCGGATGACCTCCGGTCACCGTGGCGACCTTGTGGCTTTAGCCTCGATGCTCATCTCACCACGGTTAGCTTGATGGACAAACGTCAATGTGCACACACACACACACACACACAGAGCTGCCCCGTAGTTTATGTGCAGCCGTGCTTTGGTGACGGAGATGCTGTGACGTCAGTAATGTCAGGTTGAACCCTTTGGAGGTTTTCATTAAAATATAAATTTTTTTTAATTTAAAAAGTGTCTTTATTCACGTTCCATAGCTGAAACGTAGGGACTAAAACAGTCCCGCAAGGCTTTTGGGGACTCCACTCAATGAATAGCAAAACACAACACTGGTCCACATGTCTAATAACTATCACTGGACTAGCCAAACACCTCCTCATGTGGACAAGCCTGCACTCAAAGTACTAACCTGGACATTTGGTGTGGCTTAGTTTTTTTGGCTCCCCCCCTTTTTTCTCCCCATTGTACCCGGCCAATTACCCCACTCTCCCGAGCCGTCCCGGTCTCTGCTCCACCCACTCTGCCGATCCGGGGAGGGCTGCAGACTACCACATGCCTCCTCCCATACATGTGGAGTCACCAGCCGCTTCTTCTCACCTGACAGTGAGGAGTTTCACCAGGGGGACGTAGCGCATGGGAGGATCACGCTATTCCCCCCCAGTCCTCTCCCCCCGAACAGGCGCCCCAATCGACCAGAGGAGGCGCTAGCGCAGCAACCAGGACACATACCCACATCCGGCTTCCCACCCGCAGACACGGCCAATTGTGTCTGTACAGACGCCCAACCAAGCCGGAGGCAAGACGGGGATTTGAACCGGCGATCCCCGCCGTGCTGGTAGGCAACGGAATAGTCCGCTACACTACCCAGACGCCCCTCAAGTGTAACAGCATTTGTTCCCATTCCGGTGTGATATGCCAAACATGCACGATGGAATTTTGTTCTTCCCATTAAAAGGTGGTATTGGTCCGATGAAGACAACCCCCCCCCCCACACACACACACACACACAACAGACATGCTTCAGTGAAAAGGTGGCATGTAAACCCAGGCAGACGGTGAGGGTTTGAGCAGTGAGCACCACACCTTGCTGTATTTTACCAGCAGCCAGCCCATGACCCCGGCACGGCACGGCACGGCACGGCCTGCATGCTCAGACTAGTGTATGTGGATCAAGCTGGGCTTGCAGCAGCTGCAACAGCACACAGCTGTGCAGACAGACTCTAAGAAGGGACTGAGAATCTTCTTCTTCTTTCAGCTTCTCCCCTGTTTTTCAGCGGTCGCCACAGCAGATTTTACAGTTTCCAGCAGGACCCTGTGAGGGCACAGCACCCATGCTGGCTGTTGTTAATGCGGGCCTCGGCCGATCTGGCATGGGCTTGTCAATCCGCATACTAATTTGGCAAAACTTTACATCCCTAAAATCTCTAAAAAGGGATCGAGAATGCTCATTCTTAAATCTAACATATTAAAAAGAGTCGACGGAACGTGGGTTCCCAGCTGTTAACTGAGAGACCCCATGATGCATTTCTTTGCCTTCTACTTTGAACCGAGAGTTTGATCCACAGTAAAGCTACTGCCGCTTTTCCACATCAGAACCTGCACACATGAAGGCCGGGACGAGCACAAACCAAAGGAAGGGAGGGATTCTCTTACCCCCAGCACCTTTTATCCCTAAATCAGCGTTGTGGACAGACTAAATTATTTTTTAATCAAAATGGAGATATCCATGCTTTCAAATTAATCCAGCACCTTTTTGTCAAAAATACTTTTCTTTTTCTTTTTTTTTTTTGCTAAGAAATTTAAACTCCTTTTAGGGGAACATATAAGGAAAATAGAAATAAAAGTGTAAAGCTTTGTTATTAAAATACCAAAGAAATATTTTTTTTTTAAATGGATCCGTCCAGTCTTTTATATTTGTAACCGTTTTAGCGGGACAGTGAAAACATATAATTATTAAGCGTTATCTCCGAGCGGTTTGAATGAGTCGATGAATTTCTCCTCCCGCTTCCTTCTCTCCCGTCTTCTTTACCTCCCTCCACGTCTTTATCTCCTCCGCTGTTTCTCAGGTGCCGCCTTAACAGTCTTTAAACCTGCAGATGTTCACCAGAGCATTATTATGATTTTACTTCATTTTTTACAGTGTATTTTTTTAACCTCTGCTGTTTCTGGGATGGATGTTCATATGTACACCTCAACCTGTCAGTTTTCTTTCCCGTCCCACTTCATGTATTTATTTATTTATCTTTTTGGTAGACTAAAAAAGGTCAGAATTTATAAAATGATGAACGATGTAGCTGAATAAAGTTTAATAAAGTGATCTGTACTGCTTTTATTCAAACTTACACCTGTCTGTCTGTCTGTCTATCATCTACTTTTTATTGTTTTTTTCCTTTTAACCTTGCTTTGTCCAGATCAGTCCATTTAGGAGAAGGGTCTTTGTTCTGATGAGGGTCGGGCCGGGTCAGCAGGCGTAGTAGCATGCTTAGTTACCGAGGGGAAAGACAACAAAAGAAAAGAAAGAAACAAAACGGTGGCGTTAAAACACCTCATCTTCATCGCTTGGCCCGCCTCCGAGGATGAAGATCAGCCAAGGTAAGGAGGATAATGATCTTTATATCTGTGTTGAATGAAATCCATTAACGTCACTTTGAAGTCATTAAGCTCCGCCCACCAACACGGATTAATGACGTCTGCTGCTGTCAGACGACACAGAGGTTATTAAGGTCAGCTCAGCCGAGACGAAACTGAAAACATAGTTTGGTCATGTACCTCATGTCCTCCACCACATATCCTCCACCACATATCTTCCATCACATATGCTCCACCACATATCCTCCTCCACATATCCTCCACCACATATCCTCCACCTCATATCCTCCGTCACATATCCTCCACCTCATATCCTCCGTCACATATCCTCCACCACATATCTTCTACCACATATCCTCTATCACATATCCTCCACAAAAACAGCTTGTGGAAAGAAGCTGTTTTTGAGCCTGGTAGTGCAGGCTCTGAGGCTCCTGTAGCGCCTCCCAGAGCGCAGGGGGGAGAACAGTCCATGGTTGGGGTGGGTGGGATCTCTGCTGATGCTCAGACCCTGTAGGCCGTCTCGTCATTGTTGGTGATACGGCCAATGACTGTGGTGTCATCTGCAAACTTAACTATAACATTTGAGGGGTGAGTTGGCAGGCAGTCGTGAGTAAAGAGGGAGAAAAGGAGGGGGCTCAGAACACAGCCTTGAGGGGCACCTGTGCTGAGGGTCAGGGTGGAGGAGGTGTGGTCACCTAACCTAACAGACTGAGGTCTGTTGGTCAGGAAGTCCAGGGTCCAGTTACAGAGGGAGGGGTTGAGGCCAAGGGAGAGGAGTTTGGTGGTTAGTTTGGCGGGGATGATAGTGTTGAGGGCAGAGCTGTAATCTATGAACAGCATCCGGATGTATGTGTTGTTAAGTTCAAGGTGGGTCGGAGCAATGTGTAGGGCAGTGGCAATGGCATCCTCAGTAGACCTTTTGGGACGGTAGGCGAACTGATGTGGGTCGAAGGTGGGGGGATAATGTTTTTGATGTGAGCCAGAACCAGTCTCTCAAAGCACTTCATGGCAATGGGGGTGAGTGCTATGGGTCGGTAGTCATTCAGACATGTGGGTGTTGGTTTCTTGGAGACAGGAATGATAGAGGTGGTCTTAAAGCATGCTGGGACTTTAGATTGGGACAGTAAGAGGTTAAATACAGGTGTGAAGACCTCAGCCAGCTGGTCGGCACATTCCCGGTAGACCCAACCCGGTGTGCCGTCCGGTCCGGCAGCCTTCCGTGTGTTCACTCTGCGCAGTGATTCTCTGACCTCTGCGACCACCACAAACACTATCAGCAATACAACACACCACACCACCACACACACTATCAGCAATACAACACACCACACCACCACACACACTATCAGCAATACAACACACCACACCACCGCACACACTATCAGCAATACAACACACCACACCACCACACACACTATCAGCAATACAACACACCACACTACCAGCAATACAACACACCAAACCACCGCAAACACTATCAGCAATACAACACACCACACCACTGCAAACACTATCAGCAATACAACACACCACACCACACCACCGCAAACACTACCAGCAATACAACACACCACCACACACACTATCAGCAATACAACACACCACACCACCACAAACACTATCAGCAATACAACACACCACGCCACCACACACACTATCAGCAATACCACACACCACACCACCACACACACTACCAGCAATACAACACACCACACTACCAGCAATACAACACACCACACCACCGCAAACACTATCAGCAATACAACACACCACACCACCACAAACACTATCAGCAATACAACACACCGCACCACCACAAACACTATCAGCAATACAACACACCACACCACCACAAACACTATCAGCAATACAACACACCGCACCACCACAAACACTATCAGCAATACAACACACCACACCACCACAAACACTATCAGCAATACAACACACCACACCACCGCAAACACTACCAGCAATACAACACACCACACCACCACAAACACTATCAGCAATACAACACACCGCACCACCACAAACACTATCAGCAATACAACACACCGCACCACCACAAACACTATCAGCAATACAACACACCACACCACCGCAAACACTATCAGCAATACAACACACCACACCACCGCAAACACTATCAGCAATACAACACACTAAACCACCGCAAACACTATCAGCAATACAACACACCACACCACCGCAAACACTATCAGCAATACAACACACCACACCACCACAAACACTATCAGCAATACAACACACCACACCACCACAAACACTATCAGCAATACAACACACCACACCACCATACACACCATCAGCAATACAACACACCACACCACTGCAAACACTATCAGCAATACAACACAACACACCAGCAGCAGTCTGGCGCATGTTATTGCCACAACAAGCATTGAAATTAAACACTGACTCACCCTTCCACGTGTCCATGCCTGGTTTTCTTGGCAGCCAAATCCTGGAGATTTGTCGGGTCGCTGAGTCGCACAACTCACACCTGCCACTTTGTCGCTTTGAGAACTTTAGGAAAATCCTGTTGGTATTTTTTAAGTAACTCTTGGTCTGTTTTCTTTTCTTCTTTTTGGGCCTTTCGCTTTTGAGCATGGCTCTCATTTCGCTAGAATGCTGCCATGGTTGTCTTGTTTTTTATTTGTTCAATAAAAATAAAAAACAGGCTGCCAGAGCTCATAACGTTGCAACACTGACACCAACCTGACCAATCAGTGTCAACAGATCACAACTGGAGAGAAAAGGCTTTCAGTTGCTTGGCTGCAGGTGCCCGGATGGGCCGGAGGGGTCGCTTGAAAACGACGAGTCCCCGAACACCATTGATCTACACCCACTAACCCTCGTGTAAGGGTGGCCTAATGAATGCCTTACCCCGTGGACACTGGCTGTGACCGGTTACAGCGAGTCTGGGATACGAACCTCCCAGCCACATGACGAGCGGACTGCAAGAACGGCGGCTTATTCCGCTCGGCCATCAGAGCGGCTGTCTGCTGTGTTTAATCCAGGTCTGTGTGATGGTTTATGAAGTTCAGAGACAAGAACCACCGCAGTCCGGTGGACAAGAACCACAAGACGTTCACACCGCTTGTGTGTGAGACAGAGAACGACAATAGTGAGTGTATCAATGGGAATGATGTCCCCCCCCCCCCCGCGCTTTTTCTCCCCGATTGTATCCGGCCAATCACCCTGGTCGCCGCTCCACCCCCTCTGCTGATCTGGAGAAGGCTGCAGACTACCACATGCCTCCTCCCATACATGTGGAGTCACCAGCCACTTCTTTTCACCTGACAGTGAGGAGTTTCACCAGGGGGACGTAGCACGTGTGAGGATCACGCTATTCCCCCCAGTCCCGAACAGGCACCCCGACCGACCAGAGGAGGCGCTAGTGCAGCGAACAGGACACATACCCACATCTGGCTTCCCACCCGCAGACACGGCCAATTGTGTCTGTAGGGACGCCCGACCAAGCCAGAGGCAACACGGGGATTCGAACCAGCGATCCCCGTGCTGGTAGGCAACGGAATAGCCCACCACGACACCCGGACGCCCCAATGGGAATGAGTTTTATACCCTGTGTGTGTGTGTGTGTGTGTTCTGCTGACATGAGACAACAAAAGGAAAGCAGCATCATGAATTTAGTTTTTCCCAGAATATATATTTTTACACACAAAGAGCTACACTCACACACACACACATACCGTACATACACACACACACACTCTTGACAGTCATACAGATACATACCAGGTTATTGGCCTTTTCGTTTTATTAAAAAAGCAGTGTGATATATTACGGTTGTGTATATATTGTGTATTTATATACTGTACGGGCTAGGTCAACGTTAAAAAGCATGCATTTTCTTTTGGTATACTCCAGGCCCCCGCTTGAATCCTGCTGGCAAACGATCCCGTGTGTTTGTTTCATCTGTGGAGGAGTACCAGACGGGTGGTGTAAAGCATCACGACAGCCAGTAGTCTGAAGTAAGCCGTGAATCAAGAAAAGAACACAACAAAAATCCACTTTTAAACCGTTAACCTGATTTAACGTGACGGTGTGTACCTCTGACCACCACTGTTGTGTGTTCTGTGAGATGAAACACCACCCGTCTCACCCTCCACCACAACTAAATCAAACACACTGGTGTCACTGCCAACATCATCTCACCCAGGCCTTGCTGTAGCCATGTTCTGCACTGCCGCCCCAACACGTCCTTATTTCCACCCTCTTTCTCCACCTCGTTGTTGTGTTGTCCGTCCGCCTGCCCGTGCTGTGTGTGTCTGTTCACAGTCCTGCTCCTTTGCTTCCTATTGGTCCACATTTGTGGATTGTCTGTCGGACATCATTGTCACAGAGTTCAGAGGTCCCTGGAGTCTGTCTTTAAAATCCCGCCTGTCTGGTACCGGTCACGTACGTCATGGTCCAACACGCCCTCGAGCTCTCAGGAGCAGCAAACAGCGTCCGTGTCCTCCTTCCTCTCACACCTCCTCCATCTCAGTAAGGGTAAATAGTTGGAATGGGTAAAGGGGGTGGGGTAGAATATCTTGATTGGTTGATTATTGGAATATTTACTTCCTGTTCACATCAGTCTCTGTCTGACCACAACCCCAGCGTCAGGACGACGCCCGTCAGTTGGTCGCCACGACGACAACGGAGCCTTCCTCCGCCTCCTCGTCCTTCTCCTCCAGTGATTGGATGACGCAGGGTGTTACATCGAACGGTATCCGGTTGGCGGAGGGGTCGGCGGTCGGCGCCGGCAGCCCGGGGCTCACGCCTCCCGTTGAGGGAGAAGCCTCCTCCCGCAGAGGAGACGGGGTCAGGGAACATGGCTCCGGCTCCAAGGTTAATGTCACCTCCTCCACCTGCCGGCACCAGGAAACAATGCACGTGTTAAAGAAAACATCTCTGAGACAAATGCAGTCGACTAAAGACTCCCTCATCTCACCTGTCTGCTCCGTCAGAGGAACGTTCAAGATCCTCTCCATGTGATCAACATGTTCATACTAATGTTTTTCATGTTACCCATTTGGCTGGACTGCAGCGGTGGGGCCAGCCCTACACATGCACTTCTCCATGACTGAGTGATGGAGTTTCCCCATTGGCTGTTGTGCTTTCAGAATGAATTGTTGTGAACAGGTTTCTATTACGCCGTTACTGTCACAACAGCCACCACCCCCCCCCCTTTTCTCCCCAATTGTACTCGGCCAATTACCCCACTCTTCCGAGTTGCCCCGGTCTCTGCTCCACCCCCTCTGCCGATCCGGGGAGGGCTGCAGACTACCACATGCCTCCTCCCATACATGTGGAGTCACCAGCCGCTTCTTTTCACCTGACAGTGAGGAGTTTCACCAGGGGGACGTAGCACGTGGGAGGATCACGCTATTCCCCCCTCTCCCCCGAACAGGTGCACCGACCGACCAGAGGAGGCGCTAGTACAGCGACCAGGACACATACCCACATCTGGCTTCCCACATGCAGACACGGCCTGTCTGTAGGGACGCCCGACCAAGCCGGAGGTAACACGGGGATTCGATCCAACGATCTCCGTGCTGGTAGGCAACGGAATAGACCGCTACGCCACCCGAACACCCCAACAGCTGCTTTTTAAATGTAGTCGTGGTCAAGCCATATACTAGGTTTGAACCCGGTCTTGTTTTATGTCGCTCAGTGATGTTATTATACTTCATCTTCTTCCTCTTCCTGGCATACGGCTTTTAGAACCACATGAGTGCAGATCAAGCAGAACCACTTCGGACAGTCATATGGTTTTTCAGTACTTCAGGAGCAACAATGAAAACAAAATGCCCAGATGGCGTCAACAAACCTTCGTCACCACGTCCTCTTCCTCCTCCTCCTGTTGCTCTGATATACCTTCAGACTCCGGCTCTGGCTCTTCGCCTACCGTCTCTACCACGCCTCCAACCAAGTCCCCCATTTGTCCACTCAGCTGCCCAACAATCTCCACCTGCAGCAGGTTTACATTCGTTTATTCATCGGGCTCTCTGTTTAGCCTTTAACAGGTTAGTAACGTGAAACGGCACCAGGTCACTTGTTCTGCTCTAACAGATCATCATTCATTTTGGTGGCAGAGTGTGCTGTCTATGGGAGGACGACACAAACCCCATTCGGATCAGTTTGTTTCCCCACTGTATTTTGTCTGCCTGCCCAGATAGCAAAGAATCTTTGGCCCAAATATGGCCCACATCTGCGGTTATCTTACGGCCCACATTTGGCCTTGAAATGACGGCGCTGACTCAGGGTGAGTGTGGCTGCCTCAACTCAGCCACACTTGGGCCACATCTGGCCCGCATAGTATGTGCTGTAAACCAAGTCAGGCCTGGCTTATGACATTTGGGTCATGTCTGGCCCACACAACAATTGCCAGTGCCGTAACTGAGCCGTAAGTACCAAAAGTACCCCAGATTAGATCCAAATGTGGCTGCTATCTGGGTGGGGACCAACTCCAGTTCTTCTTCCCGTGCCTTGCTCGTGGGCACAGACAGGAGTATTAACCCTAACATGCATGTCTTTTTGATGGGGGGGGGAACAGGTGCCCTGACCAACCAGAGGAGGCGCTAGTGCAGCGACCAGGACACATACCCACATCCGGCTTCCCACCCGCAGACACGGCCAATTGTGTCTGTAGGGACGCCCGACCAAGCCGGAGGTAACACGGGGATTCGAATCGACGATCCCTGTGTTGGTAGGCAATGGAATAGACTGCCACGGCACCCGGACACCTCTGTAAACCTGGTCATCTATATTCCCTACCTGGTGGGGCTCGACCTGCGCTGCCCCCCATAGGTCAGCCAGACGGGGGTGTGTGGGTGGACCCAGACTGTGGATGGTGCTGTTGGGGGTGGCTTGGAGCGAATGAGAGGCACTGTGGAGCCTGGGATCCATAGACTGAACGAAAACGAGAGGACACGAGAGAGAGACAGACAGACAGACAGACAGACAGACAGACAGACAGACAGACAGACAGACAGAGAGAGAGAGAGAGAGATTGGGACTTGACAGATCTTCAACAGAAGGCAGGGCCGAGACTGATGATTTACTAGTAGTTCAGAAATGCAATAAAAATAAATTCCCTACTTTTCACCGGATATAACGCACGTTATTCTTTTTTAAAATGCTCGGTACCTACCAATTAAAACCAACCACCAGCCAAGTCTCAGGAGACCAAAACCCAGAACCATAACAACTTAATGCCTCCTTTAACTCGATGAGTTCAGAGATACTCAACAGCGAGAGAAAGACCATCTAGATTTTAGAGTTCAGAATGTCTAACTTTCATTTGCATAAAACTTTCCTGGTGACACAAAGTCCACCTGACAGGTGGGTGACGCCGCCGTCATGCAGCCCACAGAGACTCCACGCCAGCTGAGGAGCTACATCATCAGTGTCGCCAGTATGGAAGTCGGTAACGCTCTGTGGCACCCACCGGCCCCGGGTGAAGAAGTGAAGGTTGTTTTTAAGAGGTGGAATCATCGAAGTGACAAATGGTCCTCACTGCCCAGTCAAAACTGGAGGCAGACCGGGTCCTGTGTTATTTATCGTCTCTAGTCTGACACGCTACATGGACGCCATCCATACAATATACATGTAGCTCCTGCTGGAGAGACAACTTGATCTGCAGTAACCGTTTGAAACCGACGTGGTAGAAAGCCCTGGCTTTGGCAATGACCACATCCCAAAACAAGTTCTCTGCAGGTAAAACCCAATTGTTTGATTGACAGGTTTGGATAAACCGAGCAGAAACCATCCATCCATCCATTATCCATCTCTCACACACTTAGGGGCAATTCAGTACGGCCGATCCACACAGAGGAAGACCCCCGAGGTTGGACTCAAACCCAGAACCTTCTTGTTGTGAGGCGACTGCACTAACCACCGCGCCGCCAGCAGAAACTATTAGCTGATTAAAATGTGCTGCAGAGAGGAGTTGACCCTTAAAGGAATAGTCTGTTTATTTTACTCTCACCTGTCATGTCATACATATTTTCATTTTCAGTCATGCATCCTTTTCTTCCTACTTGACACATATCTCCAGATATCATCTACAGTTCAGTGTAGTTAATGGAGGACAAATCTTCCGACAAAGCTGACATGATGCTACAGCAGTCTGTCATAGTGAATTACAGTGGTCTTCTTTTTTTTTCTCCCCAATTGTATCCGACCAATTACCCCGGTCCTCAGAGCCGTCCCGGTCTCTGCTCCACCCCCTCTGCCGATCCGGGGAGGGCTGCAGGCTACCACATGCCTCCTCCAATACATGTGGAGTCACCAGCCACTTCTTTTCACCTGACAGTGAGGAGTTTCACCAGGGGGGCATAGTACGTGGGAGGATCACGCTATTCCCCCCAGTTCCCTCCCCCCCCCCCCTGAACAGGTGCCCTGACCGACCAGAGGAGGCGCTAGTGCAGCGACCAGGACACACACCCACATCCGGCTTCCCACCTGCAGACACGGCCAATTGTGTCTGTAGGGACGCCCGACCAAGCCGGAGGTAACACGGAGATTCGAACCGGGATCCCCGTGTTGCTAAGCAACGGAATAGACCGCCACGCTACCCGGACGCCCCTACGGTGGTCATTTTACAAATTTATATTGGCTTTTATTGTTAAGTTCTCTCTTAGTGTTTGCTTTGCTGTGCCGTGGCGGAGCGCCTCCTGCTGGTTATCTCTTGTATGCTGTGTTGTAGGAAGTAACACGGTAGGAAAACAACGGTAACTAGATATAAATATATCTTTTTAAATGACCTCTAGAAATCACCGTGACAGACTGCTGTAGCATGATGTTAGCTTTGTCTGAATTGGGGAGTGTATTTTAAATGTGTACATTTGCCCTCCATTAATTACACTCAACTGTAGGTGGCAAGCTGGAGCTGTATTTCCAGTAGAAGAGAAGGATGGATGACTGCGAATATGACGCCTACTTATGAACTACGTAAGATGCGAGTATAAAATAGAAATCGACTACAAAAAATCGAAACTGTCCCTTTGATGGAGAGCAGGCGAGCGCCTTGTCAAGCAAGGGAACACAGATAGGAGGGTTTTCCTGACTGAGCTAATACCTTCATTTACAGTGGCGGCTGGTGCTAAAATTTGGAGGGGGGGGGCAGTTTACCTTGGCGCAGCACACCTGACAGCAGCTTTAATGTCCTCGTTACATTAGTGTTATTATTTGATGTTGGGGCAATACGAATACTATCATACTTCTATATTATCACTATCACAACACCATAGACGCAGCACAGTAGTTGAAGTACTGACCTGCTGTTGGTACTGCAGCAGCTGTTGCTGTTGGTAGTGTTGGAACTGCTGAAGATGTTGTAGTTGGTTCTGGTGTTGCAGGGTGAGCTGGGCCTGGTGCTGCTGGAGGTAAGTTCCTACAGTACCCTCGAACCCCTCACCGGGGGTACCCCCAGCACCACTGCTGCCACCTGGAAAGCACCAAAGTCTGAAGTTTCAGGTTTATTTTTCATGTCAGATTTGCCCCGTGGAGCGTTCACCAACTTGGCTCCATCTTAAGAGGAGAGGCGAAAGACAGGTGGAGCTAGAATACTGACAGACACTGGCGGCGTTCTATCTTTCTTGCCAAGTTGGACATTTACCTCCGAGTTCACCGTTTCCAGAGGAGTGAACTTGTCGTCAACTTATTTTTTGAGTACTAACCAATCACCTGCTTGGTCTTCCATATACTTTAAGAGGGAGCATCACAAGACCCTTTCACCCGCAGTTCTTTTATTTAAAATGATGACTCACTTTTCCTTCTGTTTCTATTCCCCCCTCCTCTTTTTTCTCCCCAACTGTATCCGGCCAATCACCCCACTCTTCCGAGCCGTCCCGGTTTCTGCTCCACCCCCTCTGCCGATCCGGGGAGGGCTGCAGACTACCACATGCCTCCTCCCATACATGTGGAGTCGCCAGCCGCTTCTTTTCACCTGACAGTGAGGAGTTTCACCAGGGGACGTAGCGCGTGGGAGGGTCATGCTACTCCCCCCAGTTCCCCCTTCCTCCAGAACAGTCGCCCCAACCGACCAGAGGAGGCGCTAGTGCAGGGATCAGGACACATACCCACATCCGGCTTCCCACCTGCAGACACGACCAATTGTGTCTGTAGGGATTTGAACCGGCGATGCCCTTGTTGGTAGGCAACGGAATAGACCACCCGGACGCCCCGACTCACTTTTCTAATCCCCTTCACCAGGCATCACCACGTGCTGTGATCTGGAACCAAATCTTTTTTGTTTTTTAATTCTAATGCACTTTTTGGTCACCATTTTGTCTGTTATGTTACTTCACACTAACTGGTCAGCGTCGTCTTTCCATGACCGCGAAAGAGAACCAGCAACAACACAGACAGGAAGTGCTGCCTCTGGCTTCTTTTTCTTCCAGTCAAACACTTTTTCTACAGAACCATGTGCCCATTCTCATCCCACAGCATTATATATCCGCATGGCGGGTTAAACACCTAACCCTGAACCGAACCGCTGGTGAACTTTAACCCTAAACTTAACTTCTCCATATCCTGTATGTCACTGAAGGGCATAAATATGCAGGAAAGAAGTGTGACGTCGGTGTCTGTGGAACACCTGTCTTGTCTCGTACAAACACCAGGGGGTGCCCTGCCGTCATACTACATCAATGCTTTGGCAACTCGTGGGACGAGAAGACGTTGGGACAGATTCACGTTTTCACAGGACTTCCCATCAACCACTTTCACTGCAAGCCAACCAAAAATCTTTCCATTTCCGCACGAATCCTTCTACAGAGAGAGCCAGTCCTGCATGCGTCGTACACACCACTGCCAGGCGTTGCAGGAGGAAAGTAGGAGCCCTTACCGGCAGCCATGATGTAAGACCCTGTGTCCGGCGAGGCCACGCCCGAGGGCTGGCTGGTGATGGGGTCCCAGGCGTCAGAGGACGACAAGCAGTAGAGGCCTTGGGAGACGTAGGTGTGAGGCCACATGTCCGCAGAGGAATGGTGGAGAACCTGGTCTGTATGGGATGGACAGAGGGGAGGAGGGAGGTGTAGGAGATGGAGATAAAGGGCGAAGCGGTTAAGAGAAAGTAAGGATGCATTTCCAGAAACACAGCACATGGGTGTCCTCCCCTTAAAGATTCTGTTGTAACACGGCTAGTTAGGGCGCCGGTCTCACCAGCAGTTATGACAGCAATATCCATCCATCCATCCATCCATCCATCATCCAAGCTGCTTATCCCCATCGGGGTCACGGGGATGCTGGAGCCTATCCCAGCAGTCATTGGGCGGCAGGCAGGGAGACACCCTGGACACGCCGCCAGGCCATCACAGGACTGACACACAAACACATACACACATACACACACACATTCACACCTAGGGACAATTTAGTACGGCTGATCCACCTGACCTACATGTCTTTGGACTGTGGGAGGAAACCGGAGCACCCGGAGGAAACCCACACAGACACGGGGAGAACATGTAAACTCCACACAGAGGACGACCCGGGACGACCCCCAAGGTTGGACTACCCCGGGACTCGAACCCAGGACCTTCTTGCTGCGAGGCGACCGCGCTAACCACTGCGCCACCGTGCTGCCGGGCAGCAGTATATCGAACTGAGATCAGTTCAGCCGAGTGGAATCATCAGTCACCTCCGGTAGCGACACCAGTTTGCACAATGTCCTCATGCAGAGTTCAACTTCAGTGAACTTTGACACGCAAATTCGTGCTGTTAACCAATCGCAAAATTGCTTTGAGTGTGTTGACATCTGCAGGGCCGTTGCTAGGCAGAGTAAAAATATATATATATAGCATGGTTTGCAGTCAGTCATAAAGCAGGCATGACTGGTTCATGAATTTAATTGTCTTAAGTGGTTTTGGTCGTGAAGCTTCCTGTACAGCGAGGATAGGATATATTGATCGGTGCCCCCTAGAGACTGTTTTAAAAAACAGCAGGTTGACACTTCAGCAGAAGTTTTTTTCACTTTACCCAGGTACACCATACAAACTCCCTGTGGTCTTTTTCCTTTGATAACTGTATTGGTAACTGTATTGGTAACTGTATTGATAACTGTATTGATAACTGTATTGGTAACAATTGATAACTGTATTGTAACTGTATTGATAACTGTCCGGGTAACTGTATTGATAACTATTGGTTTGTTTAACATACACGACTGTTGGAAAAAATCTGACCTCTGTGTCCGTCTGTCCATTCGTCTGTTTGTCTGTCCAGCCGCCCGTCCATCTGTCTGTCTGTCCGTCCATCCACCTGTCTGAATGTCTCTGTTTGTGTCTGTCCGTCCTTCCGTCTGTCTGTCAATCTGTCTATCTAACTGTCTGTCTGTATAACTGTGCCTGTCTGTCTGTTAGTCTGTCAAACTGTCTGACTGCTGTCTGTCTGTCTGACTGTTGGTGCATGTCTGTCATTCTGTCTTGTCTGTCTCTGTCTGTCTGTCTGTCTGGCTGTTTACTGATGAAAAGAAAACAAACATGCAGCTTGTGGAAGGCGGGAACACAAACCCAGAGACGGAGAATATGAATGAGTGAAGGAAGACGCTCAGCAGAAGCCCAGCGGCACGTCCAAACACAACCCTGACTGACTCACATCAGTTCAGAAACCACAGACACAGCAACACAAACTACAACCACCACTTTGCACAGGTGTGATGATGGTGGCGTGTCCCATCATTATGAAGCAAACACACACACACACACAGGCCTGAGGGACCGGACACCCAGAGGCCTCCTCTCCACCACATCGGTGCCGGGCGGCACCGGCACCAGCACTCAGACCCAGAGAGAGCAGGGAGGAGAAACCCCTTGTGTCCTAATGGTGGCACTAAGTAGCTTTTTAATTGGTGGTGTTTGTGTGTGTGTGTGTGTGTTCTTGTCTGTGTGTACATGTAAGGGTTTGTGATTCAGCCCGACTCTCTCTCTCTCTATATATATGGGGGGGGGGGGTGTTACATGCCAGGTAAAGCACCCGTGTGGTGTTGTTAATGAGGGCAGAGTAAGTCCTTGTGTTGACCTCCAGGATCCCTCGGGGTTTGGATGGCTTGCTCGACACCAGCGAGCACTGAAAGAACAGGCAGCTTACAGTGGCGGTCCGCCGTGTTCACACGGAGACTACACGGAGACACGGTGTCTTCGTCTTGGCCACGTGGCAGCGTTAACACCGGGCGTGCTATAAAAAATGAAGAGCTCAGTCTTACTGACGGAGGTTTCTCTTCAGACGGTCTCAGCATTCACAGATGAATTTGCCGATTTCAAGTTTAGTTAGTCAATATGTCCCCATGACAGCACGGTGGCGCCGTGGTTAGTGTGGTCGCCTCACAGCGAGAAGGTCCTGGGTTCGAGCCCCAGGAAAGTCCAACCTTGGGGGGTCGTCCTCAGTGTGGAGTTTGCATGTTCTCCCCGTGTCTGTGTGGGTTTCCTCCCACAGTCCAAAGACATGGAGGTCAGGTGACTCGGCCGTACTAGCTTGTCCCTAGGTGTGAATGTGTGTGTGTGTGATGGCCTGGCGGCCTGTCCAGGGTGTCTCCCCGCCTGCCAGCCAATGACTGCTGGGATAGGCTCCTGCATCCCCGCGCCCGAGAGCAGGACAAGCAGCTCAGATAATGGATGGACGGAATATGTCCCCATGTCAATTCAACATTGACATGCTGAGGGGCGTCCGGGTAGCGTAGCGGTCTATCCCGTTGCCTAATAACAGGGATCGGTGGTTCCCCCATGATACTTCCAGCTTGGTCGGGCATCCCTACAGACACAATTGTGTCTGCGGGTGGGAAGCCGGATGTGGATATGTGTCCTGGTCGCTGCACTAGTGCCTCCTCTGGTTGGTTGGGATGCCTGTTCGGGAGGGGGGGGGGTAGCGTGATCCTCCTACGGAGTATATGCCTCTGGTGAAACTCCTCACTGTCAGGTGAAAAGAAGCGGCTGGTGACTCCACGTGTCGGAGGAGACGTGGTAGTCTGCAGCCCTCCTCGGATCAGCAGAGGGGGTGGAGCAGAGACCGGGACGGCTCGGGAACAGTGGGGTAATTGGCCGGATACAATTGGGGAGAAAAAGGTGGGGAGGAGGGATTCCAAAGAGAAAGAATCTCAGATTTAGTGGTTGTTTACTGTTAGTCCTCGTATTAACACACCTGTCAATCAGTCTGGGAGCGACGGTACTTCCTGTGCCGGGGTGTGTACTTGGCGGCAGGGTGACCCTTTTCTTTACATTTGAATCAAGGACTGTGGCTGTAAAGTAAATGTCTTGAGACAGTGTCCTTAATTTAACAGAACAAACTCATGAAAACCAGCAAACTGACCTTCCACCACATAATATTACGTCTTATACGTCTGAACACAAAATGAAATCCAACGCCATCCCCTGACCGACACGTCCCCTGACCGACACGTCCCCTGACCGACACGTCCCCTGACCGACACGTCCCCTGACTGACATGTCCCCTGACCGACAGGTCCCCTGACCGACACGTCCCGACCGACACGTCCCCTGACCGACACGTCCCCTGACTGACATGTCCCCTGACCGACAGGTCCCCTGACCGACACGTCCCCTGACCGACACGTCCCCTGACCGACACGTCCCCTGACTGACACGTCCCCTGACCGACACGTCCCCTGACAGACACGTCCCCTGACCGACACGTCCCCTGACTGACATGTCCCCTGACCGACAGGTCCCCTGACTGATTCGTCCCGACTGACACGTCCCCTGACTGATTCGTCCCCTGACTGACACGTCCCCTGACCGACACGTCCCCTGACCGACACGTCCCCTGACCGACAGGTCCCCTGACCGACACGTCCCCTGACCGACATGTCCCCTCATGCATGTATTTAGGTTACGTTACTTGTCTTGTGAAGATTGTTTTTTTTTCTGTCTCACTCCTAAAAATCCTTCTTTGTGAAGATTAAGACGCTGAATGGGTGAGCGAGTAAATGCTGAAGTAGATTTCTGCTGTATCACAGCCGTCTCGTCTCGCCGCCCTGCGAAAGTCCTTCAGAGCCGCTGAGCTGAATTTGGACCGCGGCTGCTTCAGTTTCCAGGACTGCTTCTGTTGTCTGTGGATTTACGCCAGAAGCTGAGAGTAGTTATTTGCAGTGTTGTGCCGGAACAATCTTTGTTTTATTTTCAATTAGCAGTGAAGTCAGGAGGGACGCCCTCTGCTGGTATGTTTTTTTGGTCCTGCGGTGAGCATCATGGAACATGTAGTCATGCTGTAGGTGTGTTTGTAGTTCAGGTGGCAGCCATATTGGAAATCGCTGCAGAGTGGTTTAAGTGATGAGTCGGATGGATGCAGGTGACCGGTACATGCATGATGTCAACAGGGCCGACTGGTGTTAAGAGGAAATGTTGAGCGTTTTGTGGTTCAGAATGCTAAAACTTCCTGCCATGCTTCCTGAAGGATCTCTACTGAAACTCTACTGAAACTCTACTTACCCATCATCCAGCTGACACAGACATAGTAGAAAACCTGTGGCTGTAGCGACCCACTATCACCCATTTCTTTTTTTGTGTCCCCCCCCTTTTTTTTTTTTCTCCCCAATTGTACTTGGCCAATTACCTCACTCTTCCGGGCCGTCCCGGTCGCTGCTCCACCACCTCTGCTGATCCGGGGAAGGCTGCAGACTACCACATGACCCCTCCCATACACGTGGAGTCACCAGCCGCTTCTTTTCACCTGACAGTGAGGAGTTTCGCCAGGGGGATGTAGTAGATGGGAGGATCACGCTATTCCCCCCAGTCTCCCCCCCCCCCCGAACAGGCACCCCGACCAACCAGAGGAGGCGCTAGTGCAGCCACCAGGATACATACCCACATCCGGCTTCCCACCCGCAGGATCCCTGTGTTGGGAGGCAACAGAATCGACCGCCACACCACCTGGACGCCCTTCTACCCACCCATTTTCTATTGAGAGAGTCTATTATGAAACCTCTTTTGACTGAGTTGTTTTATCCCAGTATCTCTATGCACAAAGATACTTCTTATTCCCTCAGCCACGTTACTATTTTTAGATTCTGTAAGTCTTTTCTAACACAACTGGACTTCCTGACATCAGGGCAAAGTCATTATATGTTTAAACTCACCCAGCAGAGGATAAAACCTGAACTGGAAAGTCAGTAAAACACTTTCATTAGTTACTTTTATCAAGGGCCATATGTGCAGCTTGCTAGCCTAACATTTATATGCCAAAGATGTTTGCGGCAGTCTCAATTGGTGTAGCTGCCATATTCGTAGTCCATTACCTCTGCTGGTGATGCTCTCCTGGTTGACCTCGCTGAGATGGGCCACGCTGCCCTGGTTGGAGCCGGCTCCAATACTGTCTCCATCCATAGAGTTCCAACCAAACAGAGTGGCCTCGGAGATGGCAAACTGCTGCATGATACCTGCCGGAGAAGAAGAAGTAGTTCTGCTAGTAGTGGGACTGATAGTAGCAGTAGTATTAGTAGTAGTAGTAGGCTAGTAGTGGGACTGATAGTAGTAGTAGTACTGTAGGATTGCTTTTGATTCCTTATCACTGAAATACCACACGCAACGCAGTACACTGAACAAAGTCCAATGAGAATGCTGCTTACATCATCAGAACAGATCACACCAACAGCAACACGGAGAGAGAGCGAGAAAATGAAGGAATGAAGACGGATAAATACTAAAGAAATGTTGAAATGTTAGAACATAATTGCAGCAGATTTGTCTCAGATACCAGTCCAGATTTTGCTTTGACTGGTACCAGAAAGGCGGAACTTCAACATACCAGAACCAATTAGATGTCACTACGTTAGCTGTCAGTCACGACCAACTCTACTGGTCTGAGTGTCAGTAATTCCTTATGGTTGTCTGCACATTTTCTTGCACTTTAGGGCAACTCTAATACAGATATTGCCTCGCTAGCGTGTGACATTATTACGGGTGACAGTTAAGTATAGTTAAGTAAGTATAAAGTTACACCAGAAGTGGCCTACTAACACACAACATGATTAAAAATACCTCATTATTATTATTAACGTGTTTAGTTTACTAATCAATTAGCAGCCCATAGTAAAAGCTACTTTGTTGTACTTTATTGGCTGCCTTGACAACTCCTGTACTGAGCAGGGATCTGTTTATAATGAGATGTTGTGTTACAATGTGTATATTAATTGGAAAATAAAATGTTCAGTCCCTATGTGTGTATTGGTAATGAAGAGAGAAAGAAAGCCACTTTATTTTGTCATTGCACAGATGTTTTTGGTTACAATAAAATTTATCTTCTGCATGTAACCCATCCTATTGTATAGGAGCAGTGCCAGCTGCAGCGTCCGGGGACCAATTCCAGTTCCTCTTTCCACTGCCTTGCTCAGGGGCACAGACAGGAGTATTAACCCTAACATGTATGTCTTTTTGGTGGTGGGAGGAAACCTGAGCACCCAGAAACCCATGCAGACATGGACCTGGGGCGGGCTGGGGTTCGAACCCAGGACCTTTTTGCTGTGAGGCAACAGTGCTAACCACTGGGCCACCGTGCTGCCAAAGTAAAAGCCTTTATACCCACATGGTTGTTATACACCAGTGGTTTTCAAACTATGGGTTGGGACCCACAAGTGGTCACAGCAGGAAGCGACATGTCCACAACACACATTTTTTTGGAGACAGCCAAAAAAAAAGCATTTATTTTGTATTGTGATAAATATTGGATTTTATCTAAAGAAAAAAGAAAAAAAAATCATACTTTCTGAGTCAATGCAAACAATGCAATTATTTAATTATATTACAAAATATCCCTAAAATAATGTCTAATGGCTTGTCTGTTTCATTTGATCATTAGGAGGCCGTGATTGAATATTGAGAAGGGGAACGCTGCATTAATGAACAATTTATTGACAGATAATGAGAATTTATTGGTTATTTTACTTTGCAAAATGTTTGGTGGGTCCTGGGCCAAAACGTACCACCATAGTCTGGTCATGGCATGAAAAGATTTTGGGAACCCTGAGCTACACCATAGTTAAAGGTATGACAGTGATTTAAACAGAACAATGAGGTATAAGAAAAAACGTTTTGTTTATTTAACAATGATTCAACAGCAAGACTGTCTTCATCAGGGTGTCTGTCTTTGTGGCGTTTAAAACAACACTTAAAGAGGTGTGGCTCCGCTGATCATGTGATAATGTTCCCCTGGGTTCTGTATTGGGCCCCCTCCTATTTTATTGTCTCTTAACCACATTTTCAGGAAATTTTGCATTCAATTTCATTGCTACGTGGACGACACCCAGCTCTCATCTATCCACCAAGCCTACCTCCGCTCTTCCGCCCACTTCCCTTTTTGATTGTTCACTAGAAATTAAATCCTGGTTTTCATACCATTTCCTCAAACTTAATAGTGATAAAACTGAGGTCCTGAGGCACTAAATCTACTTTGGCTAAACCTGATAGTTTTTCTCTGACTATTGACAATTCTATAGTTCCTCCATCGCCTCAGGTTAATAGTCTGAGTGTCACCTTGGACAGCACATCATCTTTTGAAACTCACATCAACAATGTTACTCGGTCTGCATACTTCCACCTACACAATATTAATCATCTTCGCCTGTCACTTACACCTAACAGCACCTCCATACTCACTCACACCCTGGTTACATCCTTTATTGACTACTGCAATTCTATCCTCTTTGGTCTTCCCCTCAAGTGTCTTCATAAACTTTAATTGGTCCAGTATTCAGCTGCCCGTATCATTACCAGAACTCCTTCTAGATCCTGTTCTTCAGCAACTCCATTGGCTCCCAGTTAAATACCGTATTAACTTCAAGATCCTGCTCCTCACCTTTAAGGCCCTTAATAACCTAGCTCCTTCATATCTTTCCAAACTTCTTCATATCCACACACCCTACCACAATCTCAGGTCCTCTTCTGCTCTCCAACTCACTACACCATCAGCCCGCTTGACTGCCATGGGTCTAGAGCCTTCAGTCATTCTGCTCCCCACATATGGACCTCTCTCCCACAAGACATTCACAACACCGACTCTCTTTCAACCTTCAAATCCCATCTCAAAACACACCTTTTCAAACTGGCGTGTTCAGTCTGATCCACACTTCATTGAGTTTTGTGCAGATGATTTTATACTTACCTGTTGTGTTAACTTTTTATTGTCTACCCTGTTTTGTTTTGATTTTATGCTGTCTGATACAGTGCTGCTTCGTTTTTAACTGTGTTCTGTAAGGTGTCCTTGAGTGCTCTGAAAGGCGCCATAAATAAAATGTATTATTATTATAAATAAATGAACAATCGATTAACAGTTAGCGTAACACCTGCAGCAAAGCGCGCCTCCTTTTCTCCATCGCTGAGGTCACTGTAGGCGTCATTCTCCATCCTCCTTTCCCTCTCCCTCTGCAGGTTGCTACGGCCCGCACCCCCCTCCGGCCCCGCGGACGGCTTGCCCCAGCTCTGCCACTCGATCATGTGAGCAACACGGCCCTGGGCCATGGCTGTGGGCTTGGTCACCTTGTCCTTCATGGAGCGGGTCACGCCTGCCACAGGTACACACACACAAACACATACACACAAGTTTCAAGACTAAATTATATGTAGTATCTGACCGCACCCCCGTCTGAGGCAAAAGAATGAAGCATGGTGATTGATTTGATGAAGGGATGGTTATCATGTTGTAGCGTCATGTGTCATGTCATGGCAGCAATGTTTTATGTCTAAAACTACACCAATCATCCAAAACATTAAAACCACTGACAGGTAAGTGAATAACATTGATTATCTCATCACTACTACTAGTAGTAGTAGTATCTCATCACAATGGCTCCTGTGGGTGGGATATATTAGTCAGTAGTGAACAGTCAGTTCTTGAAGTTGATATGTTGGAAGCAGGGTAAGCGTAAGGATCTGAGCGACTTTGACAAGGGCCAAATTGTGATGGCTAGACGACTGGGTCAGAGCATCTCCAAAACGGCAGGTCTTGTCAGGTGTTCCCGATATGCAGTGGTCAGTACCTACCAAAAGTGGTCCAAGGAAGGACAACCGGTGAACTGGCAACGGGGTCATGGGTGCCCAAGGGTCAGTGATGTGTGTGGGGAGTGAAGACTAGCCTGTCTGGTCCGATCCCACAGAACAGCTACAGTAGCTCAAATGCTGAAAAAGTTCATGCTGGCTATGATAGACAGGTGTCAGAACACAGTGCATCACAGCTTGTGGCATATGGGGCTGTGTAGCTGCAGACCGGTCAGCGTGCCCTTGATGACCCCTGTACACTTTGGAAAGCGTTTACAATGGGCACCGAGTGTCACAACTGGACCATGGACCAGCGGAAGAAGGTGACCTGGTCTGATGAATCACATTTACTTTTGCACTATGTGGACAGGTCGGGTTTGTGTGCATCGTTTACCTGGGGAAGAGATGGAACCAGGATGCACTACGGGAAGAGGACAAGGCGGTGGAGGCAGTGTGATGTTCTGGGTGATGTTCTGCTGGGAAACTTTGGGTCCTGGCATTCATGTGGATGTTACTTTGACACGTTCCACCTACCCAAACATCGTTGCAGACCAGGTCCACCCCTTCATGGTAACGGTATTCCCTGATGGCAGTGGCCTCCTTCAGCAGGATAATGCTCCCTGTCACACTGCAAAACTTGTTCAGGAACAGTTTGAGGAACATGAGAAAGAGTTCAAGGTGTTGCCTCGGCCTCCAAATACTCCAGATCTCAATCCGATCGAGCATCTGTGGGATGTGCTGGAAAAACAAGTCTGATCCATGGAGAGCCCACCTCGCAACTTACAGGACTTAAAGGATCTGCTGCTAAGGTCTTGGTGCCAGATACCAGAGGACATCTTCAGAGGTCTTGTGGACCTCAGCGGGTCAGAGCTGTTTTGGTGGCATGAGGGGGACCTACACAAGATGAGGCAGGGGGTTTTAATGTTTTGGCTGTACATGGAATCAAGGTGGTAACAGTCAGCGGGCATGCACATGTTTTGGTTTTGATGCATGTAGATATAAACGTGTTGTGGGTGAATATGATTTTAATGAGGCTTTTTGATGGTTCCAGAACTGCAGGCACACACACACACACACACACACACACACACACACACACACACACACCTCCTCCCTTCAATGCTTTATCTGTTGAGCAACAGTACAACACACACCATAGACCTTGCCATGTACCCATCCAGATGTACTGTTATGTTCAATGGTAGCCATTGCAGAATCTGCCCCATACTGTGTATACTTATCTTGTGTAAGGACTATAAAAAGAGATACTAGCTGTTGCAGAGGTCTGACACTCCTGGTCTCACATACGGTATAAAAAACACTAATATTGTGTTACAGCCTTACATTCATCTTCATAACAGCCTTAATCTGGCAGGACATGGATCAAACCAGGTTCTGAATTACATACTCCAACGACGCCTCCCACAGTCATGTTGGGTTGGCAGGTTGTGAATTTCAACTCCGAATAGCCTCTCCCATCTCCTCCGACCGTTCTTGGATTGGAAATTGAGGGAGGGTATGATTTCCATCCATCCATCCATTATCCAAGCTGCTTATCACGAGTGGGGTCACGGGATGCTGGAGCCTATCCCAGCAGTAATGGGGCGGCAGGCGGGGAGACACCATGGACGGGCCGCCAGGCCATCACATTCACAGAGGGACAATTTAGTACGGCCGATTCACCTGACCTACATGTCTTTGGACTGTGGGAGGAAACCAGAGGTGGAAAACCAGGCTTCAGAAAGTACTAACCATGTATTTGCTCCTGCCCATGCACTAAACCAGCTGATTTCACTAATTAGTTCTCCTACCTGGCTGAAATGCATGGGTGGAGCAAATACATGTCTGTGAATGTCCTCATTCATCCAGGTCATGGTTATCCAAAGGAATTGAATCAAGCGCAACTGGACTTGGTATATATCCGTGAAGACGTTTCGCCTCTCATCCAAGAGGCTTCATTAAGGCTTGATGAAGCCTCTTGGATGAGAGGCGAAACGTCTTCACGGATATATACCAAGTCCAGTTGCGCTTGATTCAATTCCTTTGGATAGCAAATACATGGTTAGTACTTTCTGGAGCCGGGTCGTCCACCTCTGGAAGAAACCGCTTATCCTGCTCTCAGGGTTGTGGGGATGCTGGAGCCTATCCTAGCAATCATTGGGCGGCAGGCGGGGAGACACGCTGGACAGGACGCCAGGCCATCACGAAGGGCCGACCGACCAACCGACCCGTGCACACACACACACACACACACACAGACACACACACACACACTCATACCTAGGGGCAATTTAATATGGCCGATTCATCTGACCTACATGTCTTTGACTGTGGAAGGAATCCGGAGCCCCTGGAGGAAACCCACGCAGACACGGGGAGAACATGCAAACTCCACACACAGAACAACCCGGGATGACCCCCAAGGTTGGACTACCCCGGGCTTCGAACCCAGGACCTTCTTGCTGTGAGGCAACCGTGCTAACCACTGCGCCACCGTGCCGTCCGGTATGATTTCCACCATTTAAATAATGTGACACCGGTTCTGACAGAATGATGGCTGCCATGAAGCTGAATAAGGAATGATGTTCGTAGCGATCTAGAGCCCTGTGGACTTACTGGGTGTAGTCACCTGTGTTGTTCCTACAAATGTTACTTCAAAGTTTTTAACACCTAAGATCGCATTTTATGCATTGTTGCAGATGCTCTTAGACATAACCTGTTAATGAGTATTCCTTGAGAACAAACTAGATTCAAAATTCTTCTCCGACACGTTTTGCACAAAAAAAGACAACTAAATATTAACGTGACATTAACGTCAATTGTTCTCTCAGATTTAGATATTTAGTGTTTCAGATCCAAACCTTCCAACATGTTTACTCCTCCTGCAAGGGAAGGCTTGCAGGAGGAGCGAACCGCTCGATTGGACAGATGTCAGTCGACTCATCAAGGCTGGTTAACTGGATGTGGTCTCGTGATGGACCCGTCTCAATTATTAAGGCCATTACTCAGCTCTTGGTAAATAGAGTAGACGATCAGGCTTCAATTAAAAGCGTGTTCGACTGATGGAGAGAGGGTGGGGTGGGGGGGGGCACCACATCTTTGGGTGTAAACAAAACGCTGAGCAGGTTCCAGTGTTAAATCTCAGCTCAATTAAGATGCAAATACGGGATTCAAACAAGGGGGTGTATTCACTGAGCCAAACCGCTATGGAGAGGCTGATCAATTTATTAAAAAAAGGGAAAAAAAGAAATTAAATCTAAACAGGCATGAACACAAGACACAGCGCGGGCGCTGGAAAGCGCTCCCTGGCTGAGAGGGCAAGTTGCGGGCTGATATAAATAGCAGCAGTTTGTCCCCTAGACAATATGGGCCAATCTCATTTGGAACTCGAGCACTCCCTGCAGAGTCGCAGATGGAAACGAGGATGGAAGAGGATGGTGATGAGGAAGGCTGTTGAGTTTCTGGTTTTGTTTTGCTGTTCATTTAATCAAAAAAAGCTCCATGAAATACGCCTACACAACATTAAAAGGCACCAACACAGGAAGTGCACCAGACACACTATAAAAAACACCGCTTTACACAAAACATGTGGTGGGTCTTTAGGCAACACAATGTGATGGACTCTGAGAAGGGAGGAGCAAGAGAGCAAACACTTGAACAAGGCACATTCACAGAAGAACCACTTCTTCACAAATATAGGAACACAGCACTGGCACGATCACCATCAACAGCACAACCGCCACGTTACGAAAAGACTACATTTCCCAGCACACCTGTGGATACGCTCTGTTGACTAACTGAAGGAAGTAATCACACTTACTTCAGCCTCTCTGAGGTCAAAGGTCAGACAGGATTACCATCAATGACTCAGAATGTGGTCATCATTGACGTCTGTTGTTGATATCAATGGGAAAGGGAGGGGAGGTTGGAAGTGAAAGAGGAAGGGGCGGGGCACCCACAGGGGCGGCCATGTTGGTTCCAAGCTCCTCCTCCTCGTTCTCCGGGGTGAAGTTGGCCTCTGAAGCTGATTCGCCCGCAGTCGTTTTGTAGTTTACCCAACCAATGATCAAGTTTAAAGGGTAATTCCTGATTTTCGGTCTCCGTGTGAGTCAAATGATTCAGTAGCCTTAGATTAGCTTAAGGACCACCTGCTGGACCAGACAGAGTTTAGATTAGCTTAAGAACCACCTGCTGGACCAGACAGAGTTTAGATTAGCTTAAGAACCACCTGCTGGACCAGACAGAGTTTAGATTAGCTTAAGAACCACCTGCTGGACCAGACAGAGTTTAGATTAGTTTAAGAACCACCTGCTGGACCAGACAGAGTTTAGATTAGCTTAAGAACCACCTGCTGGACCAGACAGAGTTTAGATTAGCTTAAGAACCACCTGCTGGACCAGACAGAGTTTAGATTAGTTTAAGAACCACCTGCTGGACCAGACAGAGTTTAGATTAGCTTAAGAACCACCTGCTGGACCAGATAGACTTTACCTTCCTTGTCATAGACTTAAAATCAGAAGACCTCGCCGTGAAATGACCAACGCTAACTTTTCACCTACTTTAACCAGCAACTGCATTTGATTTTTTCTACAGATTTCAAAAGTTTTCAAAAAGTGTTTCATTTGATTTAAAGTATAACTTATTGCGATTTATTTATTTATTCTTTGGCTTTTCTCCCCAAGTGGCCAATTACTTCACTCTTCCGAGCAGTCCCGGGTGCTGCTCCACCCCCTCAGCCGATCCGGGGAGGGCTGCAGACTACCACATGCCTCCTCCGATGCAGCGACCAGGACAAATACCCACATCCGGCTTCCCACCCACAGACATGGCCAGTTGTGTCTGTAGAGACGCCCGACCAAGCCGGAGGTAACGCGGGGATTCGAACCAGCGATCCCCATGTTGGTAGGCAACGGAATAGACCACTACGCTACCTGAACGTCCAAGTTTGCACTAACTTTAACCAGCATCCGCATTTGATATTTTCTATAGATTTCAAAAGTTTCAAAAATGTCTCATTTGATTTAAAGTAAACTTATTATGATTTGATAGAGTATGATTTAATTGCTTTAAAACATATTTACAGACATTTTCTCAGAATTTACTAATAAATCCAACAGGACAGTATAAAGACGGTGGCTCTTTCACTTCTTTCAAACTACTGAAACATCTGAACATCACATGACACTAAGCAGAAATTATCCTTCGCAAAAAAAAAGGGAGGGAGGGCAGTAGGGAAATTCACCCCATATCAGCACTCAAGGCCAACTTGACCCTTGACCTTTGTGGAGCATGTGGAGACAACATGGGGGCTGTATTTACCATTTAGCAGCACAGACACACACCTGACACACCTGACAGAGAGGACTTAGCCAGGGCACCGATCCCGTAGGCGTTGGAAGAGTTCCTCTTCAGGCGAGGCAGGATGGAAGTAGTGTCCTCCATGGACAGCTGAGGAGAAAGAGGAGCGACAGGAGGAGACGGCATGAGGGGAAGGAAGAAGGGGTGATATGTGAGTCCAGGTAAGGAGAAGAGAAAGACATGTTGACAGAGGTGAAGAAGATAGACAAGACTGGAGCAGGTGAGAGATGAATTGTCATTCACGTAGTTCGGTGATTGGTTAGAATCAGATGAATTAGAGCAATCACAGACTCAAACAGAAGGTTATATAACAGACAGGCAACATATCATATGCCAATGGGATCAAATTCATTGACAATTTTTGAAAAATGATTATAAATTCATATCAAAAATCATTGTAAAGAGTTCATTTTGTTTGCAACCGCATAAAGATCATCAGAGTAAATCTGGTAGACTCAAATCATATCTAAGTGGCATCACTGCCTTCATGTTGCATATTGCAATGTAGCCGAAGATACCCCCCCCCTTTTTCTCCCCAACTGTACCCGTCCAATTACTCCACTCTTCCAAGCCGTCCTGGTCTCTGCTCCCCCCCCACTCTGCCGATCTGGGGAGGGCTGCAGACTACCACATGCCTCCTCCCATACATGTGGAGTCACCAGCCGCCACTTTTCACCTGACAGTGAGGAGTTTTGGCAGGGGGGACGTAGCGTGTGGGAGGATCACACTATCCCCCCCCCCCAAACAAGCGCCCTCACTGACCAGAGGAGGCGCTAGTGCAGCGACCAGGACACATACCCACACCCGGCTTCCAATTGTGTCTGTAGGGACACCTGACCAAGCTGGAGGTAACACAGGGATTCGAACCACCGATCCTTGCGTTGGTAGGCAACAGCATAGACCGCCACGCCACCCAGAAGCCCCTAAGATATCATGTTTAATAACGACTTCCCTCTGGTGAATTCAAGACAGATCGTGCTGAGGTAGTGATGCTACATCCACTTCCCCTCCCTATGGCTGCCGTCTAGCAACCATTCAGATCACAAAACTACAACAAACCAGCGGTAAGAAGTTCAAGGAGCCTTGATGCCCAGGACTGTTCCTGTGACCAACCAACAATGTTTGACTGATGTTATGGATAAAAGAAGCCAATAAGCACCAAGGAGGAAGAAAGCAGTCCTCTATTTTAGTTTAGTTAGTCTACTGTAAATGGGCAGTTCCATGTTGTCTCCGCTGTGTACTAACGAGGCGTCGTCACATCTGCAGCACACGGCACCGCTACGCTGCATCCTGCTTATGAGATCAATATGACATACTAGCCCACTACACAAGCCAGACAGCCTACAGCCAGTCAGATGAATCCATTTTAGCAATCTCCCATCATGCATCCCTCCCCTATTAGCGTCGTGGCATCCGCTTGTGCCTACTCGTTTTCAAACAGAATCAAACGATGGCGAGCATGAAAACCTCGTCTCTCTCCACCAACCAATTATCAGAGGACGCCTTGCGCCTTCTGGCAGCTGTATAGAAAACCGCATTAACGGTGTCTAAACAGATCATCACGGGCGAGCAGGAGCGGCGCAGTAGTAGTGTGCCGTAAAACTGGGGTTTGTACGAGGACTTCTGCTGTGGATGAGATAAGCTTATTACTGCCCGTTATCTGGGACTCTGTATTCATATCAAGCTAGCAGTACAGCAGATTAGCAGAAAGCTCCGATGGAAGGTGGCAGGGATGGAAAATGGGGAGGGGGGGCAGGGTTTTTTAAATTTTACAACAGCTGTTTATTTAACAAGCAAAACTAACAATGACATCATCAAATATAGTCACTCCCTTACATTAACATGCACAGAAATAGTTCAACTTCCATCACAGAAGCAAGATCGATCCAAAGGGGGGGGGGGGGGGGCGAGAGAAAGAGACAGAGAGAGGAGAAGGAGCTAGAGAAAGAATGAGATAAGAAAGACAGGCCGTGGGGAAGAGAGAGAAAGCAAGAAAAAGAGTGAGAAAGACAGAAATAAAGGAGAGAAGCGAGAGAGGGAGAGAGAGAGCAAGAGTGAGTGAGTGAGAGAGAGAATGAGATAAGAAAGACAGGCCGTGGGGAAGAGAGAGAAAGCAAGAAAAAGAGTGAGAAAGACAGAAATAAAGGCGAGAAGCAAGAGAGCAAGAGAGAGAGAGCAAAAGAGAGGGAGCGAGAGAGAGACAGAGGAGGAGATGGCCAGGAGCTAGAGAAAGAATGAGATAAGAAAGACAGGCCGTGGGGAAGAGAGAGAAAGCAAGAAAAAGAGTGAGAAAGACAGAAATAAAGGAGAGAAGCGAGAGAGGGAGAGAGAGAGCAAGAGTGAGTGAGTGAGTGAGAGAGAGAATGAGATAAGAAAGACAGGCCGTGGGGAAGAGAGAGAAAGCAAGAAAGAGTGAGAAAGACAGAAATAAAGGAGAGAAGCAAGAGAGAGAGAGAGAGAGAGAGAGAGAGAGAGAATGAGATAAGAAAGACAGGCTGTGGGGAAGAGAGAGAAAGCAAGAAAGAGTGAGAAAGGCAGAAATAAAGGAGAGAAGCAAGAGAGGGAGAGAGAGAGAGAGCAAGAGTGAGTGAGTGCGAGAGAGAATGAGATAAGAAAGACAGGCAGTGGGGAAGAGAGAGAAAGCAAGAAAGAGTGAGAAAGACAGAAATAAAGGAGAGAAGCGAGAGTGAGTGAGAGAGAGAATGAGATAAGAAAGACAGGCCGTGGGGAAGAGAGAAAGCAAGAAAGAGTGAGAAAGACAGAAATAAAGGAGAGAAGCGAGACAGGGAGAGAGAGAGCAAGAGTGAGCGAGTGAGAGAGAGAATGAGATAAGAAAGACAGGCAGTGGGGAAGGGAGAGAAAGCAAGAAAGAGTGAGAGGCAGAAATAAAGGAGAGAGCGTCCACATCAGCTTATCCATTCAGACGGAACTCAGGTGGCAGCCAACTGATGGGAGGACCAAGAAAAAGAAGTGCAAGAAGAGGGGATGGACAGAGAGAAAGGGAAGAGATTAGTAAAGGGGACTTACATTGATTCCCTCCCAGGAAAACTCGGCACGGCCATGCTGGGGGGAGGGGGAGGAGAAGGAGGTAGAGGAGGAGAGGAAACACATTAGATTAGAAAACAGAATGGAACAGGAAATACACCAGGCGCTTCATTAACAACCCCAATTCCGGGCTTCCTGGACCACATGATGCTCGATTCACATGTGGCGTCTTATTCAGACTGCGTGTGATCTGATGGATGGAATTTACCCACAAGGCACCGCGGTTGGGCTGCAGCGTGGGTGGATGTACCACTTGCTCCAACGCCGGTCCCATCGCCACAGACGAATTAGAATTTCAAGTATAAGAAGGGATGTCTGAGATGTAAGTGCGTTCGTGAAGATGTCGACTTTGATATTGTGGATTGGGTTTTCATTTTTTCCATCCGTCATAAACCAGCTGGTTTTGTAAAACTGTTGAGGTGCATTTTGGAAGGATGTTAAGATGACGTCTACCATCAGCCCTCATCTCAAAAGCTAAGACCGTTTACATTTTTTCTACTTCCAGTCAACATTACCTTGTAATGCAACCATAAAGGCAAAAGGTGGGATGGAGAGAAGTTCAAGTCAATCATCTGTACCCCACATGTACATATGTAACAGTGTAACGACCACGGATTGGTCGTTACACTGTTACATATAAACATGTGTAACAGTGTAACGACCACAGATCGGTCGTTACACTGTTACATATAAACATGTGTAACAGTGTAACGACCACGGATCGGTCGTTACACTGTTACATGTGAACATGTGTAACAGTGTAACGACCACGGATCGGTCGTTACACTGTTACATATAAACATGTGTAACAGTGTAACGACCACGGATCGGTCGTTACACTTACATATAAACATGTGTAACAGTGTAACGACCACGGATTGGTCATTATACTGTTACATATAAACATGTGTAACAGTGTAACGACCACGGATTGGTCATTATACTGTTACACATGTTCACATGTAACAGTGTAACGACCACGGATTGGTTGTTACACTGTTACATATAAACATGTGTAACAGTGTAACGACCACGGATTGGTCATTATACTGTTACATATAAACATGTGTAACAGTGTAACGACCACGGATTGGTCATTATACTGTTACACATGTTCACATGTAACAGTGTAACGACCACGGATTGGTTGTTACACTGTTACATATAAACATGTGTAACAGTGTAACGACCACGGATTGGTCATTATACTGTTACATATAAACATGTGTAACAGTGTAACGACCACGGATTGGTCATTATACTGTTACACATGTTCACATGTAACAGTGTAACGACCACGGATTGGTTGTTACACTGTTACATATAAACATGTGTAACAGTGTAACAACCACGGATCGGTCGTTACACTGTTACATGTGAACATGTGTAACAGTGTAACGACCACGGATTGGTTGTTATGACCAATCTGTGGTCGTTACACTGTTACACATGTTCACATGTAACAGTGTAAAAACCACAGATTGGCCGTTACTGTTATATATGGACAAGTGTAACAGTGTACCGACCACGGATCGGTCGTTACACTGTTACATATAAACATGTGTAACAGTGTAACGACCATGGATTGGTTGTTACGATCAATCTGCGGTGCAAAAACCACAGATTGGCCGTTACTGTTATATATGGACAAGTGTAACAGTGTAATGCCCAATCAACAGTGTAACGACCACGGATCGGTCGTTACACTGTTACACACATATGGATTATGTGTGTGTCTATGGGCTACTGCGTATGAAAAGTAACAACAGCCGTAGTATCACTGGGCTGAATATCAAAAACACTTTCATGGCAGTCTATGGGTTAAAGAATCGAAGAAGAGATAAGAGAGACTGGGGGAGGGCAGATTCTTATCAGTTCATAGAGGAAATATTCAGATGTAACTCCACAGCAATTCAATGAATAATTGACTGTTTTGTTACCATATCAGACTGTTGCACAACTGAGGCATGATGACCTGTGAATACTGATGCTCTTTTGACGACAACAGCATTCTTGTTGGAGGGCGGTCAAGTGTGTGTATGTGTGTGTGTGTTTGTTTTTTATCTCTGTCCATCTACGCTGCCCAGAGTGTTAAGGTAACCGATGGATACCACTCAGCAACAATCAATAACTCTGTTGTGAGGGGCAACAGCAATGCTGATGGGTGGCAGACACCTAGAAGCCTCGAATTTTTAACATACACATACACATTTAATGGTGTTTTGTCTCTTGCTTACCAAGGCATCCACTGTATCATATTGAATCAAAATCGTGAACCCTGAATCGTGAGACGTATCAAACCATGAGATTTGTGAATCGTCCCACCCCTATAGAGCAGTCACCTCTGCTTTTAGCAGTAGGTCATTAGTAACCTTAGCTAGAGGTGTCTCGGTACTATGAGGTTCTCTAAAATGAGACTGGAAACTGTTAAAAACACTATTAGTGTTCGTAAAAGATATAAAATTGAGATGAAATTATCTTCTCCAGAACCTTAGATAAAAAAGACAATTTAGAGATCGATCTGTAGTTAATTAAGGACAGGGGATCCAAATTAGGTTTCTTAACTCCTGAGACCATGTGGCCTCATATGATGCCATGCACATTTCTGCACCTTATACTTCATTCTGCATGGTCTCAGGAGGCAATGGGTGAACAATGGCATGCTTAAAACGGTCTGGAAAAGACCCAGAGGCCAGAGAGTTATTAAGAATTTGCAGAATAACTGGGCTAACAGTGGAAAATACCTCCTTGAGCAGCTTAGTGGGGATGATGTCTAAGAGGCAGGAGGAGGAGTCCATATTGGAGACTGTACTCTCCAATACTGAAATTTGGTTCTTAATAATAAAAATAACAATCATTACACTTATATAGCGCTTTTCTAGACACCCAAAGTGCTTCACATTGAAGGGGGTAACTCACTTCAACCACCACCAATATGCAGCACCCACCTGGGTGATGCACGGCAGCCATCTTGTGCCAGAACACTCACCACACATCAGCTTGAGGTAGAAAGGGAGCAATCATTGAGCCAATTACATAAGGGGATGATTAGGTGGCCAGATGGAGAGAGCCAGGTTGGGAATTTTGCCAGGACACCGGGGAACCCCCTACTCTTTGCAATAAGTGCCGTGGGATCTTTAATGACCACAGTGAGTGGTCATTAAAGGGGTTATGTGCATTTAAGGGTGTTATGTGCTATTTCTGACTTGTTGACCTTCCATTGTTATTCAGATTTTCTACGGTCTTTTAAGGGCTCGTGTGTGATCATTCAGCCAGGGGAGGTTATTTGCTTTTTGTGTCCTAGTTTTAAACGGCGCAATTTGGTCGAGGATGGATTGGCACTGACGATTGAATGAATTTAACAGTGCATCTTGATTGAGAGGGGATGTAGTGGAATTAAAGGATGATGAATTAAAAGCATCACAGAATTTAGCCGCAGAACCATCATTGAGAATGAGAGGGCAAGTATTAGGATAGCGAGTAGGAGTAGAGAGCTGTAGTGGAACTTTGAAAACAACAGCTTTATGGTCAGTTACAAGCATATCCACCAGATTGAGACACTCAAGAGAGAAACCACATGAGAGTACAAGGTCTAAGATGTGACCTTTGGAATGTGTGGCCCCTTTAACAGATTGAATGAGGTTGAAAAAGTCTATAAGATCTAAAAATGTGAGGTGAGGGAATGGGAAGGACAACATACATGGATGCTAAAATCACCAAGAACAAGCACCCTGTCATATTTAGGCATGACAATAGATAGAAGCTCAGAAAACGCAGAGATAAAACTAACTGAATTAGAGGGCCTATAAATTAAGATGCAGACTAAAGGGGAAGGGCCAGTGATTAAGAAACTTAAAACCCTCAAAGGAGATAAAATTACCAAAAGTACCAGGATGGTACTTAAGGCCTAACTTATATTAAAAAAAAAAACAGCTAGGCCACCCCCTCTTCCAGGTGGCCTGGGAATATGAAAATATGCAAAATCAGAGGGCCTAGCCTCAATCAGGGGAACAGTGTCCCCTGGGGACTGCGATGTCTCAGTAATCATAAAAAGTCAATGAAATCATAAATGATAAAGGATACATCATCAAGAGACCTCACATTCAAGAGGCCAAATTTGTTTGGCGTCAAAGCAGAGTGAAAAACAACAGGAGTACAGTAAAATTGGATGTAAATTGCAGATATTTACTCCAGATATTGGGTCGTTATTATTTCTACTATTAGATGTGTCATGTGGATGAGAGGCCCGATGCCTAATAATAGTCTGTATGGGACAACTCCCAGTGAGAGGGTTCATGAAAAATGAGGCCAGTGGGGGGGACAGTACTGTGGGGTGTCCACCACAGGCGGAAATAGAAGTTCCGGGAGGGAAGTGTGGGATGTAAATAGTCAGTCACATGGAGAGGACTGTAACGCATGCTGCAAGTTGGCCACTAGCATTTGGCTACCCAGCCTGCTGAGGTGGACTCCGTCAATTCTGAAGAGGGAGAAATGATCCCAAAACAGCTTAAAATTGTCTTATTAAACCTATATTGTGAGCTCTGCAGGCAGAGTTGAGCCAAGTGTGGGGACTGAGGCTTCTGCTTAAACGCCTTGCTCCATAGGCCACTGTCAGAATAGGAGCGGAAATAACAAGACTTTCCACAAGTACTTAAAAAGCTGAAAAGGTCATTAAAGTCCTTTTTGGCTAATTCAGACTGCTGATGAGCTGCATCGTTTGTCCCCACATGAATGATCACTTGATTTATGGAGGACGGGAGTGAGCACAGCAGCCCCGGGAGCTTATCCAGGATATCAAGGACGGTGGCTCCAGGGAAACAGTGTGTGACTACGTTGAAGAAATTGTTGTTCCTGATTATGGAATCTCTAACAATTAATGTGGCTGGGGGGAAAAGGGGACTAGGAAATGTCAGCTGTGGGTTCTCAGCGCAGGAGAGCGCACGATCCACACTGTGTTCAAGTTGCTGACTGAGGATGGGTGTCTGAGCAGGTGAGCGTTGTGGCAAGGCAGCGACATAAGCTCTGGGAATGGACTTCCCGGCCGGCTCAGGCAAGGAAGACTTCAAGAACGTCTAATCACGGCCTCTTTCAGGATCCTATGACGGGAAGACAAGGTCATTATCCGGGATGTGGGCTGTTGTTTTGGCTTCACAGTGGGATGGCGAGCCACCTGAACACTGCTAGCCACTAGTGGTGGGGAGGCCGCAGTGTCGGCAGGCGCCATTTTCTCAGAGGGATCCAGATCAGGAGGCGTCGGAACCGCAGGAACACCAGCTGGGTGGACCAGAGTGTCGTCAGACAGGGTCGCGTAGTAGTTGGAGAGGTTTAGGCGAGGGGGTAAGACAGCCCCATCTGAGTCTCTCCTGTGACCACGGACCACCACTTCGGCCCAGGACGACTGGTGGTTAGGGGGAGAACAGGAGGAAAGCCGTAGACGAGTGGAGGGGTCCCACAGAACCGCGCCCTGAATGGTTGCACCGAGAGAGGCAAACCGTTTGGACTGCCCAGAAGCCACGTCCACGAAGCTGGTCAAAAGGAAGTCTTATACATAGAGTTCATCAGAAAGCCATCGAACATCCTCTTCAAGCTCAGCGATCTTTGTTTGCTTTCTTGAGTAGCACAAAGTAATCACATACGGCTCCAGCGCTACAGAATCGGAGGCTTCAGTGCAACCAATCAGTGCAGGAGTCGACGAGCGAATAAAATCCATAAATAATTATTGAGGCGAACCATAATATTAATTAAAATAATCCAATGGTCCCAAGGAGTTGTTAAAGTTACTAGTTATCAAAAGTTAAAAGCAAGCAGAGCAACACACAAACAAACCATCAGCAGGGAACCGGAACCGGAAGTGAATGCCTGCCTACATAGATATAGAAACTGAATGCCAAGACATGCGTTTATATACCATGACTTTGTTCGTCATGAATACATACAGGGTAATCTGATTCATTTAGTCCTGTGTTTGAGATTCACATGTTCATCCAGTGGGCTCTTCCGTGTTGTTGCAACATGACATTGCAAGTGAGTGAGTCAACACCGAGGCCCAAATTCGGGTTTCTCTGTGGCTCGAGGCTGCTAGCTCCAAAATGGGAGGGAAGTTATTGCCCACAACAGTATTCTCTATCTATAGCCACTCCCAACAAACAGCGACAGCTCCGTCTGAGTGAAGCGGGAGCACCACACTTATGTTACCCACACAAGTAATCCTGTGACACTTTAATTGGGGGTTTGCCAAAGAAACTGTTGTACATCTTAATAACTTGTTGACCTGACAGTGTGCCCACGTAGTTTTAATAACAGGCGTGCCGGCACAGTCGTTTTGATGGGAGCGAATGTGACATACAAAGACGAGAAGAATTACTCTTCACACTCAAGAGGAACATGTTTGGTCTCACAGTGCACGTTGTTACTCGGAGGGGGGAAAAATGTATATATAACACGATGTCAAAGTAATGAGACAGGTCTGGAAACTCTCATCGTGCTGAAGAGTACTCTGATTTTAATATAGATTGCATCCTGAAACAGCACCCGGAGATCCACCACCTACAAGCTACAAGTAGAAATGATGAACATACTAATGCAGTGGTAACATGGCTGCTGGAGTGTGGATGTCCCACTGACCCAGATAGCAAAATTGCTGTGACCCGGACCCGTCCCACACGACACTTTCATCCGGCCCACATACCGCGTGGAATGATGGCACTTGGGCGGTCTGCTCCTGTTTGCCAGATCTGGGCCAGAACCAAGCCATAGCAATGCCACATGTGCCACATATTTGCCAAAGGTGGCCCACATTTGTTTTGTGATATTTGGGCCATATTCACCATTTACCACACGGGCCACTTCAGGGTCACATCCAGATCACATGTTGCCCAGAGCACCGCATCTTTGCCAAAAAAAAGGCCCACATTTGATTTGGCATATTTGGGCCATATTTTCTATTATATATGTGGGCCACTTCAGGCTCACATCCATTTTGTCAGGGCCAGAAGGAGGCCACCAGTGCCGCATCATTGCCTGAAGTGGCCCACATCCGGATGCTAACTGGGGATATTCTGGCAAAGTAATGAAAGATGAAGAACATGATAACTTTACGGAGCGTGGACCTTTATGGAAAGCTGAACAAAAATAAAATAATATGACATAAGAGGTATCCCTTTCTTTCATATCCCCCCTTTCTGTTAGCTATATAATTATATCTTAGAGATTCAGCAGACCTCCTGTTTATCATTTAGATCCACTGTGATCTCTCCATCTCGTAGATAATTCATATTGTTGCAACCAGCAGCTGAGATAACCACTGCCGTCTGTAACCAAGCATACGAGGTTGTACCTGATTACATAGGAACCACTTGGTATTCTCACTGGGTGTCCCGTGTGTCGGTTGTGTTGCTAATTAAATACACCAGGCATGCCGAATTAGAAAGCTGAATCCATCTTCCCACCTCACTGGGATCTCATTCTCTGAGACAGTGATGTATAATATTCATGTCAGAGATGTTTACTCTTGAAAACAAGCCAGTCAGATATGACAATAATCCTTTTTCCAACAAAGCAGGCGCTGAGATGGCAGAGGGGATTTAGCAAAGCCCGGCACAATTCAACAGTCACCTTGATGGTTGTTGTCTCACTTGGAAATATGCGCTGGGCTGGTTGAATAAAGAGGTGGGGAAGATTTTAAGAATAGCTCCCAAAATATAACAACAAGCGACTGTGAGTCAGTTCAGTACTCGTAAAAAAAATAATTCCCAGTTTAACTAGAAAGTATCCTAGCAAGTTTCCCAATGGACGCCAATTTGTTTTGGTTCCACTCCGCCCCCCTTTTCTGCTCAACTGTATCCGGCCAGCGGTACGGTGGCACGGTGGTTAGCGCAGTTGCCTCACAGCAAGAAGGTCCTGGGTTCGAACTCCGTGGTAGTCCAACCTTGGAGGTCGTCCCGGGTCGTCCTCTGTGTGGAGTCTGCATGTTCTCCCCGTGTCTGCGTGGGTTTCCTCCGGGTGCTCCGGTTTCCCCCCACAGCCCGTGTTGCATCAGTGTTTCCCACTGATGCAAATGTTACTGTTATTAGTCAATGTTACTGAGTAACACCAGAGGAGGCGCTAGTGCAGCGACCAGGACACACCCATATCCGGCCTCCCACCCGCAGACACGGCCAATCGTGTCTGCAGGAACGCCCAACCGAGCCGGAGGTAACGCGGGAATTCGAACCGGCGATCCTCGTGTCGGCAACGCAATAGACTGCCACGCTACCCGGACACCCATTTTTGTGTGTTTTCATATATATGTACTGGTGATTTATATATATATATATATATATATGTACTGGTGATTTATATATATATGTGTGTGTGTGTACTGGTGATTTATATATATATATATATATGTACTGGTGATTTATATATATATATATATATATGTGTGTGTGTGTGTGTGTGTGTGTACTGGTGATTTATATATATATATGTGTGTGTACTGGTGATTTATATATATATATGTACTGGTGATTTTTATATATATATATGTACTGGTGATTTATTTATATATATATATATGTGTGTGTGTGTGTGTGTGTGTGTGTGTACTGGTGATTTATATATATATGTGTACTGGTGATTTATATATATATATATGTGTGTGTACTGGTGATTTATATATATATATATATGTACTGGTGAATATTGTTGCCTACTCAAGATTAGGGTTGGGCATCATTTGGATTTTAACGATTCTGATTCTGTGTTTCGATTCCGGTTCTTAACGATTCTCGATTCCGGTTCTTGGAGAGGCGGGGTCAAAACGGGTCACGCGCTTCTTTCATCACAGAAGAAACATTTATTTCAGAAAAACTTTATGCGAGCCATTCTGTTTTATGAACGGATCATTCATGTGAATGTCTCATGCTTGTATTTACAACAACTATCTTCATACATGAAGATGAAGAAATAAAGACACACGCTGATCCGGACTAACGGCAAGTAAACTCCTTAAATTAGAAACAGTTCTTGTTTAGAAAAACCAGCATATCTATCTGCCTTCTCAGGCTACTGTATACGCGACGTTCAGTGTTGTGTCCTGTAACGTTTATCTTGTACCGCCGCTAGGAGGCACTGCTGGATAATGAACTGTGTCTTCTACGTTAATATAGTAAGAAGAAGAGAATACAAGATGGCGGCTACGCATGTATAAAAAACGCTTGGCGCTTTAAAATAAAAAAGGAGGAGGGGGGGAAGAAGGCTTGGCGGGCTCAGTAAACCTGGTCTTAACGCTACCCGCTGCCCCAGCGTTTTGTTGCTGACTGGCCAACAAAACGTCACATCTCCGTATTTGCATACAGTTTATAGCAATTCGCTCATGTATGTTTGCTCTTGCGATTTAAACAGGGGCGATTCTAGGATCAGAGCTTTAGGGGTGCTGAGCACCCAGAGTGCTGGCCAGGCAGGCAAGATACATTTGGGGGGGGGGGTGGATCAAACCATTTTCGAAGCATGGGGGGTGCTGTATTTTTGTTGTTAAAATATTACGTTTAAACCATATACTGGATATGGTTTTGACATTTCTTCAGCTTATTAAACATGGACATACAGTAAAAAAATAAAGGTAACACTTTAGTATGGGGAACATATTCTAAGTAAAAAAACCTAATTACTAGTGAATTAGTAATGATCAAGATGTCACTTTAGTATGGGGAACATATTCTAAGTAACAAAAACTTAATTACTAGTGAATTAGTAATGATCAAGATGTCACTTTAGTATGGGGAACATATTCTAAGTAACAAAAACTTAATTACTAGTGAATTAGTAATGATCAAGATGTCACTTTAGTATGGGGAACATATTCTAAGTAACAAAAACTTAATTACTAGTGAATTAGTAATGATCAAGATGTCACTTTAGTATGGGGAACATATTCTAAGTAACAAAAACTTAATTACTAGTGAATTAGTAATGATCAAGATGTCACTTTAGTATGGGGAACATATTCTAAGTAACAAAAACTTAATTACTAGTGAATTAGTAATGATCAAGATGTCACTTTAGTATGGGGAACATATTCTAAGTAACAAAAACTTAATTTACAGTAATTTAACACTATGAACACTTGTAGTTTTGTGTGTTTTGTTATGTAAGAACAGAGCACATTCATTAAGTGTTAGTAAGGGAGAATAACTCTTCTTGTGGTACTACCACCTTATAAAGGCCATACTAAGCAAAGCATATTGAGATGGTGCTACTAATAAGCAATACTTCTGAGGTTATAGAGGGAAAACTCATAGTTAATGGCTTACTGGTTGTATAATAAGGCCATGCAGAATAAGGCATTAATGAGTGCTTAATAATGACCAATTAAGAGCCAATATGTTGCTAATTTGCATGCTAATACGCACCTAATTAATGGTGTATATGTTCCCCATACTAAAGTGTTACCAAAATAAAAAAATCTCTTCAATTTTAGGGGTGCTGGGGTTCAATTTGGGGGTGCTGCAGCACCCCCAAAAATGGGCTAGAAACGCCTATGGTTGCGAACAAGAAAAACGTTATTAACGTTCACCTACCCCCCCCCCCCCCGCTGCCTGCTGTGTGTTCCGGGCCGCTGAAGAGGACGCCGCCGGGGCGGGAGGTGGAGGCCGCCGGGGCGGGAGGTGGAGGCCGCCGGGGCGGGAGGTGGAGGCCGCCGGGGCGGGAGGTGGAGGCCGGCGCCACGCGTCAACACGGTACCACTGGTTCGCCCGGACACCGGGGAGGCCCAGGTGTTTGGCCATATTTGTTGCGCGTCCTCCTTGCGCGACATAGTACTGGACACGGGCGTCGCACTGCGGCTGCGCCAGCCCGTCGTTTCCAAGGCAAAATGACGCCGCGCTTTCGACCGCCGCTTGCTCTGGTCCATGATGGCGCGCGTTTAACGTGCGGAGGCGGAAACTACGGAAGCTGCGTGCCGCCACAACGGAAACCGACAATCGCTTAACCGCGAGTGGAATTTACTTAGGGAACCGATAGGCAGAATCGAAGTAAGAGTTTCTTTAATATTCCTTTGGGATCGGAATTTTGGAACCGGTTCCGAGGCCCACCGCCCTACTCGGGATGTGGTCAGCGTCTCTCTACTCTATGTAACTCGGCTGGAGCGTATGCCGTGCTGATTACGTCACATCCGGTGTAAGCAACGTAACTCGGCGGGAACGTAAAGGCGAACTGCAGAGTTTTTGGCCACTAGGAGCGCTACTGAGCAAAGTGAGTCCCGGAACCGTAACAAACCCGCTCTCCAAAGCTGCCGCACTGCAAACCGGATGTAAATATTTAAGCCATCTAAACATTAATATTAAGATTTCCTGAACAATTTTCAATTCAATGATGCTTTATTGGTGTAACCGGTTATTTTGTTGCCCGGATGCGGGATTCGATACGAGGTGTATTGCACCACAAGGCGACATCACTAATCGCTCGGCTAAAGGGTCTCAGATCCGCTAGCTAGGGGCTAACGTGTCTTATTAGTAGTTTACAACTGCATTAATTACAATGTTGCCAACGCAGGTGAATGTTGCAAAACACGTCAACAGAGTACTGTAGTGGTTATGGGGCTACATAATTCCCCTTATTGAGCTAGTAGGAACGTTAGTTTACAGCTGCTGTTTCCTCGGTTCGGGTTTGCAGTGACGCACTTCCGCTGCGCGGGTTTTTGTTGTTGTTGTTGTAATGGTGGAAGGAATAAATGGTGCACGTTGTGTAGCCGAAAGAGAAAGTTGTCACGACTCCTGCTTGAGCTCCTCTACAGCAGTGTTTCTCAACCCAGTCCTCGAGGACCCCCTACCCTGCAGATGTTCATTGTAACCCTGCATAGGTAGCCCTGCTTGTACTTACTCGACCAATCATCTCGCAGCACTTAATTATGCAAGGTGTGCAACGTCTGACAAAATTCATTGCGGATTGGTTGAATAACTACAAACAGGTACCTGTTCAGGGTTGCAAAGAAAATATGCAGGATAGGGGGTCCTTGAGGACTGGGTTGAGAAACACTGGTCTAGAGTACCAAAAAAAAGAGAAAAGGAAAAAGGAATACATAGAACTGGCAGAAGTATAGAACAGCACTTGAACAGCAACTGACAGTAACTGACAGTGTTTTGGTCACTCACTGACCCTTAGGCTATGGCATTCTGACACATATTGTGCCGCAAGGTGTGACCTTTGGCCTTCTCCTAATATAAGTGGCCATTGCTCTTTCTCATCCAGGAGTAGAAAATTTGGAACCTGGTTTTCAAATTTCTCCTGGTATTTTTCTCTTATGTTCTGGAATTTCTCACAATTTAGCAGGAAGTGCATCTGTGTCTCCACCTCACCTGCCACATTCCACATAGTCTTTGCTCTTTTGGTAGCCAAGATGTGTTGTGTGTCTGCCCTTTTCAGTGGCTAGACTGTGGTCAAGGATGTGTCTCTGCTGACTATCTCTGACAGTGGACAGACAGTCAGCCAGTTTGTCTTCTCTTTTTAGGGCCCCATAACGTTCCAATTTGTGTTGTCATTTGGTTTCTATGTTCCAATGTTCCAGATATGAGTGTTTGCATTGTGTGATGATGTGGTTTACTCTAATCTGTGGTTGGTTAGCAGTGCTAGTCTGAAACTCACCTATGTCAGTGGTTACGGGGTTAGTTCGTTTCACAACCAGCTGACTGAGGGGACTCTTACTTAGCTCCTGGGTTTGAACTGCGTTAAATTGCAGTGTGTCGCGGGGACTTGGTTTAAGGTGCATCCAGAATTTAAGGGATCTTTTTTTGGATATTTATTGTTAATGGGAAACGGCCAAATTCTGCCCTGCATGCATTTGTTGGTGTTTTCCTTTGTACGTTTAGCAATTTTCGACAGAATTCTGCATGCAGGGCTTCTATCGGATGTTTGTCCCATCTAGTGTAGTCCGTCGGGTCTAGCAACATAGTTTATGTCTGAACGCATGAAATCATGAATGTACACAAATCCATGTTTGTTAACATGGAAAACTCCTCAGTTCAGCTTAAAGGAAAACTAGACATTAGATGTCAGGTGCTACAATTATTGGTTAATTTACTATTATCACACTATAATACTAGATAATGAATTGAGACTGTGCATTTCTATGGTGTACCTCACAAACCCCCCTTAAAGGACCCCCGGAACCATTTTGGGGGGGACTCCTGTACATGACAGCAAGTGAACAAACTCAAATGGAGCAGGCAATTGTAATTTGCATTGTCTCTTTCTGTTCATTTGTCTCAGATAAACAAGATTAAACAAAGACATGAAAACAGGTATAATTATTACCTGCCATATAAACTGGACTAAAGCTTGTAGCCATGTTTTTATTCTTATTTTTTTCTTTATTTTTTTCAGCAGGGAAAATATATTGAGTTATTATTGAGAGCCCAAGTATATTAAATAACAGAATTAAATATTTGATACAAGGACACCTGGACTCAGGGTCAGTGGGTCATTTGCTTGCGCTGGATATAAATATCTGTCACGGTGTGTGTGTCTGTGTGTGTGTGTGTGAGTGTGTGTGTGTGTGTGTGTGTGTGTGTGTGTGTGTGTCTGTGTCTGTGTGTGTGTGTGAGTGTGTGTGTGTGTGTGTGTGTGTGTGTGTGTGGTTTACTTGCTTGTGTTGGTGGTGTTAGCTATGTTTATGTAGCTCAAACTAGCTAATATGTGTTTGAGTGTGTGTGTGGTGTTTTTGTGTGGGTTTGTGTGTCTACGTATGTCTGCACTGGAGTGTAAACTAATACATCCCATTAGTTAGCCTCCACTCCATTTATATTCCAGTTTTTATCTCCCTTTCTCACTCTTTTGCTCTCTTTCTCTTCTATACCTTCTGAAGGTACTTTGTTCCACACATGCACCCTGGGAGCAGAGGAAGGCGGGAATACCGGCGCTGAAGATTAAAGATCCAGTCCAATGATTCCAGTTCAGTCAGACAGATGTGACTGTGTAACGTTGATATTAGAGGAGTCATTTATTCATCTTCAGAAGCATCATTTGATTTATTACTGTCCTAACACCCCCTCTGTGAACACAGACAAGACAATTCTCAGGAGGTTCACAAGACTATGGGTAGCTAGCTAGCTCGCTAACTAGCATGATGTTGCTAGACAACTATAAAACAGACCAACTGGCGGACCGATGGTGGTTTAATTATGTTGACGACCAGGAGGAGAGTTTCGCTGGGGAATTTAGTCACATTTTCCCTACAACAGCAGTTCTAATATTTTGGATAACTTTATATTATAAGACACGTCTGTGAACGTTTGTTCTTTTTGGAAACCATTATTTTCATTGGACTGGACCTTTAAATTGAACTACAGCCAAATCTCATCATGTTTTTCCATCCTGAGCTCCTTTGGGAGCAGGGAGGGCCTCCTCCTCCTCTCTGAGGAGATCTGATAGGAGTATTGATCCGCTTTTAGAGGCACCACAGATGGGCTGATGTTTCGGCTAATGTGCTTTCCACCTAGTCTAACTCTAGACTGATGTTTTCCTCTCATGCACACGCCATGCTGACATACCCAGAACCAAAATAGCACATTGCGTTGTGTGTACACATTTTATACCCACATATTTTTTTTCCATAAAGTCACTCCTACAAGTGCAGAAATGTATTGTTATTTTGGCAACTAAACGAAGGAGGACATAAGAAAAATGAAAAAGAACAAACCTGGATGAATGTGTCTCTCTCTCTCTCTCTCTCTCTCTCTCTCTCTCTCTCTCTCTCGCTGTCTCTCTCTCTCTCATGCATGAACACCTCTTCCCTGCCTGATAAATGGTCCTCCAAGGTTTCAGTCCACAGGGAAGAGGTGTGGGTGTAATAGTGTCCATTTCAGCCTCTTCTCTATCATTAGATAGATATACAGACAAAAGCTTAAATCCATCAAGAAAACATCCAAATCTGTCAGGTCCTGGTCCATGGATGCCATTGAACGCTTCGAGGGTGCTTTTACTGCGTTAATTGGAATATATTTAGTGCAGCTTGCGACACCCTCGGTGAACTCACTGACACAGTGATGTCATACATCAAGTTCTGCGAGAAAATGTGCATCCCTACTAAAACAATGACATTGTTCGGCAATAAAAAAAAACCCTGGTTCTCCAAAGAATTACACCTCCTACGCAAAGAAAAGAACTGGGCGTACAAAAATGGAAACAGGGATCAGTACAGAGCAGCCAAGTATAAGCTGCGAGTTGCAATAAGAAAAGCAAAGTCCAGCTATGCAACAAAATTGGAACATTTCTCTTCCAGTAACTCAGATCAACATGGACAAATCTTAAGGAAACGACAGATTACAAAAAACGCCCCTGCTCCCCTCCAGATAATGACCATAACCTCCCAGATAAATTAAATGAGTTTTATTCAAGGTTTGAAAATAAATTAAATGAGTTTTATTCAGGGTTTGAAAAGCCTATTCCACCAGCCATCCCTACTCCCACTCCAATGCCAGCCTTCTGCATCCAGGAGGATGAGGTGAGAGCTACATTCAAGAAGCTGAACATTAGGAAAGCAGCAGGCCAGACGGCATCAGCCCTGCTTTGCTGAGCCACAGCAGCACAATTGGCCCCAATATTTCCACCATATTTAACATCTCAATGTACAATGTAAGCCAATGTACAGCCCCACAGTGCTTCAAACTCTCTAAAGTCCTCAAAGATCTCCTGCCTCAATGACTTCACACCAGTTGCCCTAACATCTGTGGCCATGAAAGCATTTAAGCGTATCATTCTGTCATACTTGAAATCTTGCACCTCCCCAATGATGGACCCATATCAATTTGTCTATCAAGTCAACCGGTCTGTGGAGGATGCAGTTAGCATAGCCCTCCACCATGCCCTGCAACACCTGGAATCACCAAACACCTACACACGCATCCTGTTCAGAGACTTTAGTTCTGCCTTCAACTCCATCAGCCCACTCAAACTCTTTACCATACTCTTGGATATGAACATTGACCCAGCCATATGCCACTGGATTCGGAGCTTCCTGTGGAACAGGCCACAGAGGGTGAACATTAATAACCAAACCTCACACCCTCTTACCCTCAGTACAGGTGCTCCTCAGGGCTGTGTTCTCTCCCCCTGGCTCTTCTCACTTTACACCACCCACTTTACATCCACAGACAGTTCTGTGAAAATAATTAAATATGCAGACGACACAACCATTGTAGGCCTCATCTCCAACACTGCTGAAACCCAGTACAGCACTGAAGTACACCAAGCTGTCACTTAGTGCGCAAACGACGACCTTCTGCTTAATCCGGCCAAAACCCAAGAACTCATTACTGACTTCTGATGCATGCCGAATCCTAAAACACCCACGCAAATGAACGGAGACCCCATCACCACCACTGACTCTTAAATTCCTTGGAACATCCATCAGCAATAACCTGGAGAGGAAAACTAACACTGAACACATCTTTGCAAAAGCTTCAACAACGACTTTACTTTCTCAGGCAGTTTAAACAATACCGGATCAACCATCAACTTCTCGTTCTGTTTTACTAAGTCATTAAAGTCCATCATCACATCTTCTATTACAGTATTACAGTATTACAGTATTATAGTATTACAGTGTCAAAGTATTGTACGCCAGCATGGACAGCCAAACACGGAAAAAACTGCAGCGGATTGTCAACAAGGGATCCAAAATCATAGGCAGCCCACTCCCCTCAGCTGAATCTCTACATACTCACCGGACTGTAAAGCGAGCGAAGATCATCTCTGACCCCTCACATCTTGCTTATCACCTCTTCCAGCTCCCTCCCTCAGGGAGGCGCTGCAGGTCACTGTCCACTAAGACTAAAGGCTTCACAGTTTTTTCCCCCCCTAGCTATCAGGACTCTGGATTCCTCCCTACAGTCCCCTCCTCACACACCACCGGCATGCATACATACCACCATTCACCTAGCTTTGCGTAATGTGTTTATCTCTGCTATTGTGTAACTGTATTGTTCGTATAATATGTGGAGTGTCTGGAGTTGTCCATGGATGTGCTGTGCTGCAGAGTTTAACGTGCTGTACCAAAAAACAAACTCCACCGGCCTTGTTCGTGTGGCTAATGAACCACCTGTCCACCGATGTGTTTTACCTTGTTTGATTCCCTGAGCAGCAGCACTTTTCCTCACATTGTACAGTCATCAGACCTTTGGAAGTCATCATTTAGTTCCACTGTGTTTTTCTCTCTCTCCCCCTCCCTCCCTCCCTCGCTCTCTCTCTCTCTCTCCCCCTCTCGCCCCCCCCTCTCTCTCTCTCTAGGGGCTGAGAGCTGGAAGGTGATACATGGCTTGGTAATACTCCGAGCTCTGGGAAAGGAGATCAATTGCCTTGAAGAGAGACTTGCTATCATTGCACACACGCACACACAACATCAACAATGCACACAGAACAAACAAACACACAAAGAACACATGCATGTTCTTAGACAAACACACCGGCCACATGTGCACACAGGCATACAAACACATACGTGATGATACACACACAACAAAGACAAAAACACTTTAGCAAGTTGATGGACACACACACTTACATATACACACATAAATCTGCACTTGCTCGACAATACTCACACATACACTATAAAAAAAGGACGGAGTCGTCCCTACATGTTGTTAATCTTTGCGCTGTTTTTGGTCAACGGGTAAATCTGGGTGACCTTTCCCGAGGCCGAGGGGCGGTTACTTCCCAGCAGGAAGCCGCTTTAGGTGAGTGACGCACTGAAATCCATTTCCTCACTTCTGAAAGGTTTGGAAAAGCCAACGAGACGCTCTCGTTTACCACAGTACAGACACCGTTAGCATGTTGCTGTTAGCCTGCTGGATGCTGCACAGCACACAAGCATCAGACAACTCTTTTATTTTACTTATTTCCTCAGAGTAGATTTCAGGAATCCATCCATCCATCCATCCACCCATCTACCCATCCATCTACCCATCCATCCAGCCATCCATCCATCCATCCATCTACCCATCCATCTACCCATCCATCCATCCATCCAGCCATCCATCCATCCATCCAGCCATCCATCCATCCATCCATCCATCCATCCATCTACCCATCCATCCAGCCATCCAGCCATCCATCCATCCATCCATCCACCCATCTACCCACCCATCCATCCATCCATCCATCCATCCATCCAGCCAGCCAGCCAGCCAGCCAGCCAGCCAGCCAGCCAGCCATCCATCCATCCATCCATCCACCCATCTACCCATCCATCCAGCCATCCATCCATCCATCCATCCATCCATCCATCCATCCATCCATCCATCCATCCATCCATCGATGATGTGGGGGCATAGCCCTGACAGCATCCGGATGTGTGATGCGGCACTGGTGGTCTTCTTCTGGCCCTGACAAAATGGATGTGAGCCTGAAGTGGCCCACATATATAATAGCAAATATGGCCCAAATATGCCAAATCACATGTGGGCCTTTTTAGGCAAAGATGCGGTGCTCTGGGCAACATGTGGTCTGGATGTGACCCTGAAGTGGCCCGTGTGGTAAATGGTGAATATGGCCCAAATATCACAAAACAAATATGGGCCACCTTTGGCAAATATGTGGCACATGCGGCATTGCTATGGCTTGGTTCTGGCCCAGATCTGGACCGCCCAAGTGCCCTCATTCCACGCGGTATGTGGGCCGGTTGAAAGTGTCGTGTGGGACGGGTCCGGGCCACAGCAATTTTTTTATAATAATAGTAATAAAAGAGATTATAATGACATATTTTTTTACCTGATCCCCATCCTTTCGTACTGGGACTGCATCCACCGCTAGAGAAGGGTTAAAAAAAAAGGAAAAGAGGGAAAGAGAAATAGAAAGATTAGTGAAAACCTGTGTCACTACTTCATTTCATCAAAGTAATAAATATCAAACCAACTGCCATAAAATAGACACTCAAGATGTCACTTGAAATTAGTGTGGGGAAAACAAAGCCGCCCTGCTTCTCCGGGATATCGATAACAGAGGGCGAGCGAGAGAGAGAGAGAGAGAGAAAATGGGAGAGCAAAGGAAAGCTGCCAACACAGCAAGCACGCGCAGGTGTGAGAGAGAGACAGCGAGAGGGTGAGACAGCGAGAGGGTGAGAGAGAGACAGCGAGAGGGTGAGACATACAAAATGAGAAATTGAGGAAGAGTGAGGGAGGACAGTAAGTCAAGCTGAAGCATCCTTCAGCACACCAGCTGAAGGAGAGTGACGGTGCTGTCCAGCGTTTTGTGCTGACATGCACACAGAGCGCTAAAATTAGATGAATTATCCATGCCAACTGTTGGCACACTGGGAGGGGACAACTAGTGTGAGTCAGTCAGGCCAGACATCCTTTTAGAAATACTCAGTTTGAAGAGGGAGAGGGAAAGAAAAGCACAAAAGAGGAAAAACACCCTCCTTATTGTCAGAAATAATGGCATGAATCTCAGAATTGTGTGGTAAAATCTTACAAAAACCTTTTACTTTTCTGTTTTAAACAAAAATTCACGAGATCTAGTGAAGCCATCCCTGTTCTGATGGGCGCTTATGTTGAACAAGGCTTGGATTCGAGAGGAAAAGTGAAAGCGACTGTATAATTAGGGTTAGCTTGTGGGCTCCTCACATCACAGATGTTTGGTTTTGTTAGTCCCTCAATGCCTTCCAGGACTTGTGGAAGAGCAGTACTGACGACCTGATGGAGAACCCCCTGATCCAAACTACCCTGACTCTACTGGTTTGAAAGGGCCCACTGAGCAGTTCAGAAACTAAGACTGCATCAGCAAACTCCCACCTAAATCCTTACATAATTCCTACAGCAGGAAGTTAACCCCAAACCTCAACAGAAACCTCTTGCCTAATCATAATCTTAAATAGATTTTCATTTATGATCATTTCGACCCCTAAAAGTTGATTTCAAACCTCATTACTTCACCCCAATCCGTAACCTCACTAGAAACCCTATACTCACCTGAAACTCTAAATGGTTACAAAAATATATAGATATTTTACATGACCTGCACATTTCAGATCTAGTTTTTTTTCTGTATAAGAAAGTGGAGACTTAAAAAAAAAATCTATGCTTTCCCATCATCCCTTTTGACATGTTTTGCCAAACCAGTAACACACAATCTTAGCAAAAGTCAAAGCACTTCCAAGGGTTTTGTGTTGACAATCACATACTGCCATAAAATTAAATTAATCATTCCCAATGAGCCTTGACACGAGATGGGCCAAGCCATTATGAGCCAGTGAGGCCAGAGTTGTCGGAGGCTATTAAATTTCAGTGGTAACAAAAAAAAAAAGGCCCCAGTCTAATTTGCACAAATTATGGTTTGCACCTCATGTTTACAGTAGAATGCAAATATTATATTTTCAAAAAAGTTATATTGTAAAAAAAAATATCATCAGGAATTTGAGCAGGTTGCTTCCCCTATTGTTCGATCTATATCTCAATTTTCTAAACACATAAAAATCTTTTTTTGTTTTTAACCATCCCACCCCCCCTTCAATTGTCTATATCTCCCCCCTCCATGACTGGAGTGGACTTAACACAACTCCCATACAGGGAATAATACAATTTGGTTATTATTTTACCCAGGAGTCCTAGTTTTCAGCTGGACTTCATAAGACTGTCTATTTCATGAAAAAAAACAACTTTGTATTTTCAGTGCACAGTATATCCCAACCCGTAAGCCAAATTATTTCTGTGCCATTTGGCACCCCTGCCGAGGGATACTGCCCGTACACATTGTCTAAAAACACCATCGCCTTTGTATTGACTGAGGAGACTGAAGCTCCCTGTTGAGATCAATACCAATTACATTCTTTTGGGTGGGGTGGTTGGGGATACAGTGTTTACATAGCCAATACCAATGAAGTAGTACTCCATCAAAATGAGAAAGAAAAGACAGCCCCTTATCAAATGTAAGAGATCAATATCTACTGTACAGTTGAAGAACACGGTAGCGACTGTTGTAAAAAGGAAATATTCGTGTGCACACGCCAAATGTGTGATAACTATTAGAATCAGAAATCAGAAACACTTTGTCATTTCATTTCATGTGCGCAAGTGCATGAAATGAAACAAAACATCGTTTCTCCCCAGCCCACAGCAGCGCAACACAAAGACAAAAACACATATATCCAAACTATGTCTACTACTACTACTACTACTACTTTCGGCTGCTCCCGTTAGGGGTCATCACAGCGGATTATCCATTTCCATCTCTTGCTGTCCCCTGCATCTTCTCCTGTCACACCAGCCACCTGCATGTCCTCCCTCACCACACCCATAAACCTCCTCTTTGGCCTTCCTCTTCTCCTCTTCCCTGGCAGCTCCATATTCAGCATCCTTCTCCCAGTATACCCAGCATCTCTCCTCCACACATGTCCAAACCATCTCAATCTTGTCTCTCTTGCTTTGTCTCCAAACCGTCCAACCTGAGCTGTCCCTCTAATATACTCGTTCCTAATCCTGTCCTTCTTCATCACTCCCAGTGAAAATCTTATCATCTTCATCTCTACCACCTCCAGCTCCACCTCCTGTCTTTTCGTCAGTGCCACTGTCTCCAAACCATACAACATAGCTGGTCTCACTACCATCTTGTAAACCTTCCCTTTAACTCTTGCTGGTACCCTTCTGTCACACATCACTCCTGACACTCCTCCACCCACCTCCACCCTGCCTGCACTCTCTTCTTCACCTCTCTTCTGCACTCCCCGTTACTTTGGACAGTTGACCCCAAGTATTTAAACTCATATGCCTTCATCACCTCTAGTCCTTGCATCCTCACCATTCCACTGTCCACCCTCTCGTTCACACATAGGTATTCTGTCTTGTTCCTACTGACTTTCATTCCTCTTCTCTCCAGTGCATACCTCCACCTCTCCAGGCTCTCCTCCACCTGCACCCTACTCTCGCTACAAATCACAATGTCATCCACAAACATCATATCTAAACAAAAAAATAAAAAATCGTTGTCCAGGAGAACAAACACCAGACAGGACGACTCTCAGAGCTGCCGGTCTGCGTGGGCTAGCAGTTAGCTTAGCCTGCCCCGCTTCCGCATCCTGTCAGACCACCCTTGGTGTCAGCTCTTCGGGCACAGCTCCAGGCAGGGTCGTGGTCCCTGGGCCCGCAGGACGCGGCAGACCAAGCTCTCCTAGCCGATCCAGCGCCAGCTCTCCCAGCCATCAAACGAAGACACAAACTTCAAACGCAGACGTGGACAAAGACACTGCATGGACGGTACCGGGTGAGGCCGCCACCAACGTGAATTCGCGCTGCCATCTTCCTACACCGGTACCGGGTGAGGCCGCCACAAACTTGAATTGTACAGTAGAGGCCAGTTTATGGCAGGATTTCTTCATCTTCATGCGACTGTTATTGCTTTTTAAACAGTCTACAGAAAGACACTAAGACCTCCCAAACTCCCTCATCTCATTGACTATTTCGGTTTTCTTAGCAATGCAGATGCGTTCTCATAGACAGTCTTAGTGGCATCTTTATCGACATTCCTATTGTGGTGCTTTTGCCTAGTTAAGGATGACATGTTTAGACCTTCGTGATCCTTATTTTAAGGAAACCCTTGAGTCAGATAATGTTGATGCGCAAGCGTTGCCTTGGAAACAGTAACATCTTGATGCTTAACTGTAATCAAACGGTACATTACAAGATGCTACTCTGTGAATTCCTTCGATGTTGGTGCAAAACATCTGGAAAGGAGATTATTTCCTGTATAGTGGTTTTTGTAAGTTGACAGATTGTTATTGCAATCCTCTTCAACAATGTGGACGTTGCAAACAATGTGTGTTTGTTTTATTCTCGTGCCGCTGGCGACCTCTGTCAGAGAACGTGTCACCATCTCTCCCACATGCGGGATGAAGCCAGCAGGACAAACACACAAGTGCACTTTTGATTTTGTCGCTTTTGTTGCAAATCACTGCGGATGCACGCACATACAGATATTTACGAGCGGATGCATGTACACCAACACACATACGTACACACAAACACAGCATAAACACATACACAGTTGTGCGCACAAATGCAGACACAATCATGAACGCTTATGGACACACACACACACACACACACACACACACAAAATAAAACAAACACACATAGGCACACAAACACTGAAAAAACATTACTACAGAACTGCACACACACACACACAAATACACACACACACAAACAAACACACACACAAACACACCTTAACTGCACATGTGGATACATAGACACACGTGCTCACACATGCATGCACACACGTATATACTATTACTAGGAGAACCCCGCTACAATGTAGCGGTTTGGTTCTCCACCCATCTAAATCTCCCTGCTCTTCCTCCTGCCAGCTAACCGCCTTCCCCCTGCCCCTAAACCCCCCCCCCACTCCAACTCCCTCCCCCCCAATGCTCAGAATCATCTGAAATGCTGAGAAAAGTGGTTTTTAGCCATTTTTAGAAAATGCATATTTTGCATAATTATGCATAATTATTATAACTATATTTGAATTTTCTGCTATTTTTCTGGTCCTCTCTGGAACAATACCTACCACCTCCCAAAAAAATGAGGATCATATAAGTGCGTTTTTGCAAAAATGCATATATTTTTGCATAATGCCAAAACATTTCTAAGTCCCAGAAATTTTTTTTATATAGGTGAAAAAATCAAAGATGCTCAGAATCATCTGAAACGCCGAGAAAAGTGGTTTTTAGCCATTTTTAGAAAAATGCATATTTTGCATATTTATGCATAATTATGCATAATTTTAATTGTCTGGGATTTTTCCCTTTACTCTCTGAGACAATACCTACCACCTCCAGGAAGAATTAGGATCATAAATGCTTTAGTTTTCGGTCCCGCTATCTACACTAACACACACACACACACACACTAACACCACACACACACACATTACGAAAATATATGAGTAGAAGCCTCTACACACACACACACACACACACACAAACACACACACACACACACACCTTAACTGCACATGTGGATACATAGACACACGTGCTCACACATGCATGCACACACGTATATACTATTAAGCCTCTACACACACACACACACACACACACACACACACACACACACACACACACACAGACACACACACAAACAAACACGCTGCGTCCCCCTTGCCAGTGTTAATGACAGGCACGTAGACGTCTTAGTCACAGCGCTGCTCTCTGTGAGTACAGCTGAGATATGACCCAGGGGATCCTGGAGGCCATTCACACACACACACACACACACACACACACACACACACACACACACACACACAGCACAGACTTGCAGGGTTGATTGAGCTCCCAGTCAAAACCACAGGGGAGCAGGAGGGAGAGGAGGAGGAGGAGGAGGAAGAGATAAAGATGAAGGAGGAGGGAGGGAGAGAAAAGATGAGGGGAGGAAGATGAGTCGGGAAGCAGAAGGTGTTTGGAGACACAAGTGGGGGGGTGGGGGGGGCAAATGAGACAATGGTAGATGTAGAGTAGCATGACAAAGAAGAAGAAAACGGGAAGAGACAGGAAGAGGGAAATATGAGGGAAGAGGAAGAAAAGGAGGAGGAAGGGGAAAGGAAAAAGAAGTCGAAGCAGAAGAGGGGGTAGAGAAGGATGGATGGAAGAGGGAGCAACGGGGAAGACAATGAAGAAGAAGAGGAGGACAAGAGGAAAAAAGATGAAGATAAGTAAAAGGCCGAGACGACACTTGAAGAAATGGAAAACTCGTCCAAGTTACAGAATGCTGATGACTACACCCCCCCCCCCTCCGCCAGCACAGCACAGCTCCAACTGTCAAAGCAAAAATACCATTTCCAAGAAGTCCGACGGGCCTTAAAAAACCCACAATCACCTTTAAACTGTACCCATAGGCTTACATCTTCATCATCATCATCATCATCATCATGTAATTATCATTAATGTACTGTACTGTAATGTATTGTATTGTCATGTGTTGTAATGTAATGTATAATTATTATTATTATTAATTATTATTCCCTTTATTATAATAGTAATAATAATAATGAAGGGAATGGAAAAGTTCACCAGCTGTATCCCAGGCAACATCAACATGCCTGCGGTCCAGAAGGTCGCTCTACTCGGGACAACCCACATATTACGGCGAGTGCTGTCAATCACCTTTAAACTGTACCCATAGGCTTACATCTTCTTCATCATCATCATCATCATCACGTAATTATCATTAATGTACTGTACTGTAATGTATTGTATTGTCATGTGTTGTAATGTAATGTATAATTATCATTGTTAATTATCATTATTATTAATTATCATTCCCTTTATTATAATAGTAATAATAATATTAATAATAATAATAATAATAATAATAATAATAATGGAGGGAATGGAAAAGTTCACCAGCTGTATCCCAGGCAACATCAACATGCCTGCGGTCCAGAAGGTCGCCCTACTCGGGACAACCCACATATTACGGCGAGTGCTGTCAATCAAGTGACTTCTGCCCCATAGTGCCTCAGGTCCATAGTTTGGACCCGGCTCTACAGGATGTAAAACAGGAAACATGAAAGAAATGATAATAATAATAATAATAATAATAATAATAATATCATAATAATAATGATAATAATATCATTAATATCATAATAATAACAAGAAGAAGAAGAAGATGTTTATTAGTAATTCTACACCCATTACACGTTGGCTTTGTACCAAGTATTCATGTTGTTACATTGTTTCATTCACAAAGAGTTACTTGTGATAGAATGTACATATTGATTATAGATTTCTTTATTCATTCCATCGTTTCTTTATTAGCACTTGGTGACACTGACGTACCAGAGGGAATGGGAAGGGGGGTGGCAGCTTAACCAACGCTTGGTTTCAATATTTAATAAAATCTGTCTTTTGGTTTTCCATTTTTGGTTTATTTGTAATATTTTTTGAAATGTCACTACTTCTGTCATTTTCATTATTTTCATTATTGTCACCAAGTTTTATAGGAAGAAATAAAAAGAGAGACAGAGACAGACAGATGGAAATAAAGAACGAAAGAGAGACGGAAAGATAGAAAGAAAGAAAGAAAGAAAGACAAAGAAAGAAAGAAAGACAGAAAAAAGAAGGAAAGAAAGAAACAAAGACAGGACAGAAAGAAAGACAAAGAAAGAGAAAGATAGAAAGAAAGACAGAAAGAAAGAAAGACAGAAACAGAAAAAAAGAAAGACAGAAACAGAAAAAAGAAAGACAGAAACAGAAAGAAAAAAAGACAGAAAAAAGAAGGAAAGAAAGACAGAAAAAAGAAGGAAAGAAAGAAACAAAGACAGGACAGAAAGAAAGAAACAAAGACAGGACAGAAAGAAAGAAACAAAGACAGGACAGAAAGAAAGAAACAAAGACAGGACAGAAAGAAAGACAGACAGACAGAAACAAAGACAACGAAAGAGAAAGAAACAAATACAGAAAGAAAGAAAAGAGACAGACAGACAGAAACAAAGAACAAAAGAAAGACAGAAAGAAAGAGAAACAAAGACAGAAGGACAGAAAGAAAGACAGAAAGAAAGAAAGACAGAGAGAAAGACAAACAAAGACAGAAGGACAGAAAGAAAGAAAGACAGAAAGAAAGAGAAACAAAGACAGAAGGACAGAAAGAAAGACAGAAAGAAAGAGAAACAAAGACAGAAAGAAAGAGAAACAAAGACAGAAAGAAAGAGAAACAAAGACAGAAAGAAAGAGAAACAAAGACAGAAAGAAAGAGAAACAAAGACAGAAAGAAAGAAACAAAGACAGAAAGAAAGAGAAACAAAGACAGAAAGAAAGAGAAACAAAGACAGAAAGAAAGAGAAACAAAGACAGAAAGAAAGACAGGAGGAAACAAAGAATGAAAGAAAGGAAGAAAGAGAAACAAAGACAGAAGGACAGAAACAAAGACAGAAAGACAGAAAGACAGAGAGAAAGAGAAACAAAGACAGAAGGACGGAGAGAAAGACAGACAGAAACAAAGACAAAGCAAAAGACAAGCGAAGACAGAAAGAGAGGGGAAGACGGGAAGACAGGAAGAGAGGGAAAGACAGGAAGAGAGGGGAAGACAGGAAGAGAGGGGAAGACAGAAAGAGAGGGGAGGACAGGAAGAGAGGGGAAGACAGGAAGAGAGGGAAGACAGGAAGAGAGGGGAAGACAGGAAGAGAGGGAAAGACAGGAAGAGAGGGGAAGACAGGAAGAGAGGGGAAGACAGAAAGAGAGGGGAAGACAGGAAGAGAGGGAAGACAGGAAGAGAGGGAAAGACAGGAAGAGAGGGGAAGACAGAAAGAGAGGGGAAGACAGGAAGAGAGGGAAAGACAGGAAGAGAGGGAAAGACAGGAAGAGAGGGGAAGACAGGAAGAGAGGGAAGACAGGAAGAGAGGGAAAGACAGGAAGAGAGGGGAAGACAGGAAGAGAGGGGAAGACAGGAAGAGAGGGGAAGACAGGAAGAGAGGGAAGACAGGAAGAGAGGGAAAGACAGGAAGAGAGGGGAAGACAGGAAGAGAGGGGAAGACAGGAAGAGAGGGGAAGACAGAAAGAGAGGGGAAGACAGGAAGAGAGGGAAAGACAGGAAGAGAGGGGAAGACAGGAAGAGAGGGGAAGACAGAAAGAGAGGGAAAGACAGGAAGAGAGGGGAGGACAGGAAGAGAGGGGAAGACAGGAAGAGAGGGAAAGACAGGAAGAGAGGGGAGGACAGGAAGAGAGGGGAAGACAGGAAGTTGGGTCTTTGCGGCGACCACGGACACTTTGGCTCCGCCTCTTCGGGACAGTCCACACACTGTCCTCACGCTGTCCCACCACGCGTTAACGTCCCATAACAAGACTCGCCCCTGAGGTGTAGACCTCTCGGAGGCGTTTAGGGGACAGACAAAGCGTCGTGCAGGTTGTGTTCGTTAAACACCACCATCTATACCCAGACACCAGCCAAGGCCCCTGACTCCACCCACGGGTCAGCCTTCTGCAGCAGCAGCAGCAGCAAGGCTCCAACAAACAGCTCAGCCCCCGCCGGGCCTCAAACCCTCACCCGCGTAGGGACACACATCTCCTCTGTAGTCACAACACCCCTCCCCCGAGAGGCCTGCTAGACGCTAAGACGATCCCTTACACATGTGAGAGCACTACAAGGCCGGGTGCCGTGAAGGATGCGGTGTTCTAGAAAGACCCGGAAACAGAAAGACTTGCCTCCCTACAAGGCTGAAGTTCACGCTGCTGGACCGGATGCCACCTTATAACGAGTCACCGTAACTCCTGATCACCATCACACTCAGCTTTACTGGCCAACCGTGCCTCTGCACATGGGGAATCTGACCCCGGGACAGGGCAGCTTCTAGAACTTGCAGACGTCACTCACACAGAGAAAAGGGGGAGAAACAAAACATCAAAAAGAGAGAACCCCCCCCCCCCCCAGAAGAAACAGACGGGACAACAACAGCTCATTGGAGGCAAGCATGCATGCACAACAAGTCCTCCAACCCATACGACCGCATGGGTCGTTTGTCCTCTGACACGACCCACAGGAGCGTTTCCTAAATTAGCGCCCCCTACCGGCGGCAGGAGGTATGCCGCAGACACTTCTCGCCTCTGTGCATTGTGGGTTTTTAAAACAACGTGAGAACAATAGAACATGTAGTCAGCGCGTTGTTGTGTTGTGTCTCCGTCTAGTATAGTAACCGAGGTCGCTGTTGGCAGCATGTTTACCTATGAATGACGTCATAAGAGCTAGCTTAACGTTAGCCACCAGTTAGCAAGTCAGCTAGCGTGGACATTATAACCGCTAGGTGACATTAAACTTTGCTTTTATTAATATTCCTTCTCACGAGAGCTTATGGGAGGAGAAGCTTGTTGTTACAGGGGAAGTAACGTGTTATAAGTACGGAGGAGCACCAGGAAGTAGCGTATTACATAACTATAGCTCCTAATAAGCTGCTTGTACAAACCACCTATGGGGTCGTTTTTGGGGGGAGGACAGTCTCATTATACCATATTGCTTATATACTATATTGCCCATATACCATATGGTATACCATACCACAACTCCACAACCCATCATGCCTATATACAATACTATATACTCCCATTATGTTACACTATATTATCTTGTGTACCAGAAGTACACACTATATATTCACCTACCATCCGCCTCACAACTACATACTATATTACATACCTATGTTACAACTACAACAATAACAGCAATAATTTGTAACTGGTACACAGCAGTTGAATGTGTATGTGTATTATACATTTGTATTGCACAACCATTTGTATTGCACACGTGGTTTAAAGAGGTACTGCACATGGTAGATATGCAGATGAGACATCTTGACCAGCGGGGGCTGTTTACAAACTGTCATATTTACATAGTAAAATGTGGTTAATAGAGATTAATAAAAGAATGACAGGACATGTATAAGTAACATACTTGTAAACATCAGGCGATGTCTTTGAAATGGGAATAACCGAGCTATTAATACATCTTGTACTGTTGTATCTTCTTCCTTTTTCCCTAAACTTCACCTCTTCCTGATAACACGGACCTGACTAGACTATCTAGACCAAAAGACTCAACATGAACCATTTAGTACTTTATGACTTAATCTGACATTCCGCCTTGTCATGCTGTTACTAACAATTGTTTCAAAATTGTCATTATTAAGACAGTTATGGATGTTCATAAGCTGTCATCTGACACGACATTACAAGGCATATTAATATGACGGTTATCAATATCATTAAGCCATCAGCTAATGTTAACAAGTGTGTTGTGTGAACTCATAGTGCTCATGTATTAATCACCAGTTAGACCTCCTCATTATATTTATCGTTACAATAATAGTTATTATTATTATTAACCCAGCCACTGAGGATGCACAAGTCAGTGCATCCTTAGTGCCAGTTCCAAGCCCAGATAAATGGGGAGGGTTGCGTCAGGAAGGGCAACCGGCATAAAACCTTTGCCAAATCAAATATGGGGATCATAAATCAGATTTCCATACCGGATCAGTCGAGGCCCACGACCACCCCCGGTACTGTTGGCCAGCAGGGTGCCGGTGGAAACTATGCTACTGTTGGGCGAAGGAGAAGGAGAGGGGGAAGGCATGTCCAGAGGCAGCAGGAGAGGAGGAAGGGTAGGAGTGTGGAGGTGAGAGTCAGAACTTTGAATGTTGGCACTATGACTGGTAAAGGGAGAGAGCTGGCTGATATGATGGAGAGAAGAAAGGTAAGTGTACTGTGTGTGCAAGAGACCAGGTGGAAGGGGAGTAAGGCCAGGAGTATCAGAGGTGGGTTCAAACTCTTCTGCCATGATGCAGATGGGAGGAGTAATGGGGTAGGGGTAATTGTGAAGGAAGAGTATGTCAAGAGCGTGCTGGAGGTGAAGAGAGTGTCAGACAGAGTGATGAGTATGAAGCTGGAAATCTAAGGTGTGATGATGAATGTTATCAGCACATATGCCCCACAAGTTGGGTGTGAGATGGACGAGAAAGAAGTATTCTGGAGGGAGTTGGATGAAGTGGTGGAGAGGGTACCCAAGGAGGAGAGAGTGGTGATTGGAGTGGACTTCAATGGGCATGTTGGTGAAGGGAACAGAGGTGACGAGGAGGTGACAGGTAGGTATGGTGTCAAGGAGAGGAATGTGGAAGGACAGATGGTGGTGGATTTTGTCAAAACAACGGCGATGGTGATGGAGATGAATGTGGTGAATACATATTTCAAGAAGAGGGAGGAACACAGGGTGACGTATAAGGGTGGAGGAAGGTTCACACAGGTGGACTATATCTTGTGTAGGAGGTGCGATCTGAAAGAGATTAGAGACTGCAAGGTGGTGACAGGGGAGAACATAGCTAGGCAGCATCGGATGGGTGGCCTGTAGGATGACTTTGGAGATCAAGAAGAGGAAGAGAGTGAAGCAGAGCCAAGAATCAAATGGTGGAAGTTGAAGAAGGAAGACTTATGTGGAGTTCAGGGAGGAGTTAAGACAGGCCCTGGGTGGTAGTGAAGATGGCTTGGCAACCACTGCAGAAATAGTGAGGGAGACAGCTAGGAAGGTACTTGGTGTGTCATTAGCGCAGAGGAAGGAAGACAAGGACACTTGGTGATGAAATGAGGAAGTACAGGAAAATATACAGAGGAAGAGGTCGGCAAAGACGAAGCGGGATAGTCAGAGAGATGAAGAAAGTAGACAGGAGTACAAGCAGATGCAGTGTAATGTGAAGAGAGAGGTGGCAAAGGCAAAGGAAAAGTCGTATGATGAGTTGCAAAAGAGGTTGGACTTGAAGGAAGGAGAAAAGGACTTGTACCAATTGGCTAGACAGAGGGACCGAGCTGGAAAGGATGTGCAGCAGGTTATGGCGATGAAGGATAGAGATGGAAATGTGCTGACAAGCGAAGGGAGGATGAAGAGGATGAAGAGTGGAAAGGCAGTTGGTCCTGATGACATACCTGTGGAGGCATGGAGGTGTTTAGGAGAGATGGCAGTGGAGTTTTTAACTAGACTGTTTAACACAATCCTGGAAAGTGAGAGGATGCCTGAGGAGTGGAGAAGAAGCATACTGGTACCGATTTTCAAGAACAAGGGCGATGTGCAGAACTGTAGCAACTACAGAGGTATAAAGCTGATCAGCCACAGCATGAAGATATGGGAAAGAGTAATAGAAGCTAGGTTAAGAGGAGGAGAGGTGATGATCAGCAGCAGCAGTATGGTTTCATGTCAGGGGGGAAAAGAGCACCACAGATGTGATGTTTGCTTTGAGAATGTTGATGGAGAAGTATAGAGAAGGTCAGAAGGAGTTACATTGTGTCTTTGTAGATTTAGAGAAAGCTTATGACAGGGTGCCGAGAGAGGAGGTGTGGTATTGTATGAGGAAGTCGGGAGTTGCAGAGAAGTATGTAGGAGTGGTGCAGGATATGTATGAGGGCAGTATGACAGTGGTGAGGTGTGTGGTTGGAATGACAGATGGGTTCAAGGTGGAGGTGGGATTACATCAAGGATCGGCTCTGAGCCCTTTCTTGTTTGCAGTGGTGATGGACAGGTTGACGGACAAGATCAGGCAGGAGTCCCTGTGGACTATGATGTTTGCGGATGACATTGTGATCTGTAGCGAGAGTAGGGTTCAGGTGGAGGAGAGCCTGGAGAGGTGGAGGTATGCACTGGAGAGAAGAGGAATGAAAGTAAGTAGGAACAAGGCAGAATAAATATGCCTGGACGAGAGGGAGGACAGTGGAATGGTGAGGATGCAAGGAGTGGAGTTGGTGAAGGCGTACGAGTTTTAATACTTGGGGTCAACTGTTCAAGGTAACGGGGAGTGAGGAAGAGGGGTGAAGAAGAGAGTGCAGGCAGGGTGGAGTGGGTGGAGAAGAGTGTCAGGAGTGATATGCGACAGAAGGGTACCGGCAAGAGTTAAAGGGAAGGTTTAGAAGGTTTAGATTTTCATTGGGAGTGATGAAGAAGGACAGGATTAGGAAGGAGTATATTAGAGGGCCAGCTCAGACTGGACAGTTTGGAGACAAAGCAAGAGAGGCAAGATTGAGATGGTTTGGACATGTGTGGAGGAGAGATGCTGGGTATATTGGGAGAAGGATCTTGATTTGATTTTGATATACTATATTAACCCCCGGGGGGGGGATTCCTCTCTGCATTTAACCCATCCTAGTTGTGTAGCTAGGAGCAGTGGGCAGCCGCCGTGCAGCACCTGGGTACCAACTCCAGTTCTTCTTTCAGTTGCCTCGGTCAGGGGCACAGACAGGGGTATAAACCCTCACATGCATGTTGTTTCGATGGTGGGGGAAACCGGAGTACCCAGGATACTGAATATGGAGCTGCCATGGAAAAGGAAAAGAGGAAGCCCCAAAGAGGAGGTTTATGGATGTGGTGAGGGAGGACATGCAGGTGGCTGGTGTGACAGAGGAAGATGCAGAGGACGGGAAGAGATGGAAATGGATGATCCGCTGTGGCGCCCCCTAATGGGAGCAGCCGAAAGTAGTAGTAGTAGTAGTAGTAGTAGTAGTAGTAGATGTATGAACAGTACAGCCTGGCCTCCACCAAAAAACGACCCCATAGGTCGTTTGTACAACCCGTTTAGTACGACCTATAGTTACGTTTTAAAGTTAAGCGAGCTCTGGTGGTGGTGTAAATAACGACAATCTGGTGTCTCAGGCGCCTCATCATCATATGACCTTTGACCTTCGTTACCAATCAAAATGCGACAAACCAAGAGAGGGCGGAGTGCGAGAACTATGTATACTCTTGTAAACTGTTGGTTTCTTCACAAATCTTCCCAAGCCATGTTTGCTTACTTTTACACCTTCACTTTGCATGAACAATAATAAAGTCCCAGTGTCCTCAAATGATTACAGGGTAGGAACAACGACCTATGTGGTCGTATGGGTTGAAGGACTTGTTGGAGCAGCATATGTGCACACGTACTTAGTTCGTGTGTGTGAGTGAGTGAGTGAGTGAGTG
>NC_079228.1:38917729-38946994 GCF_029633865.1 Lampris incognitus | reverse complement strand
GGGTATGTGTCCTGGTCGCTGCACCGGGGCCTCCTCTGGCCGGTCGGGGTGCCTGCCCAAACAAAGACACTGCCTCCACTATGCATGACAGTAGGGACGATGCACTCGTCTCGGTGCTGTGCCTCAGGTCGCCGCCACACATATTGCACATAACCGCAGCCAAACGAGTTGACGTTTGTTTTCATCAGACCAAAACACAGGCCGCCGGTAGTCCGGAGGTTCGGATCTGTGTGCTTCAGCAAACCGTAGGCAAGCCATCTTGTGCACTAGTTTCAGGTAGGGGTTTACACTACGGGTGGCCGCCATGCGAGCCGACTTCACGGATAGTGCGACATGTGGTTTGTGCACTGACAGCCTGACCAGATGTGGTGGAAACCTCTTCAGCAATACCGGTCGCACTTCCACGCCTGGGTCGGAGGGCCGGATGGCAAACTCGGCGAACAGAACGTGTGGTCGTCTTTTCAGGTCAGCTTACGGGACTCTGATTCTCTGTAGAATCCCCGTATTGCCTTTGGCCACTGTGTTGAAGCTCGTTTTTAGGATGCCCTGATCTTTTTGTATCCTTTGCCATCTTTATCAAGGGGAACGATTCTATCTTTGTCATGCCAAGCGGGCCATACCATTCGCGGGGGGGGGGGGTCAGTGTAGCACTGATGTCTTTTTAACAGTATCTTTACACTGTGTGTGTGTGTGTGTGTGCACGCACATGTGTGAGTGTGTGTGTGTGTGAGTGTGTGTCTTCTCCTGGATCACCACCTTGCCGTGGTGGAGAAGCTTGTGTGTACCAATGATCCCAAGAGCTATGCCATCTGGAGCTTGGCTCCTGGTAGGGTCACCCAAGGTGTGTAGGTCAAGGGGGGGGGGGTCCAGATGAAGCACGATCCAACAAAGACCTCAACGGCGGAACTGGCGGAAGATGTCTCCAGGTCACAACGGCAGTGAAAGCGGATGAAGGCTGCAACAGAGGGTGGTCCCCAATCATCTTGGTTCTCCATGCCATTGGACTCTGGCCACCCCCGGCCCAGGACCGTGTGGTGGCTGCAGGGGCATCAGCCACGCCACGTCAAAAGCTGCCACACGCAGGCTCCAGGATCGACCTCTACACCCACCTGAGGACCCAAAGGCACCCAGGGGGAGGACGGTCATACTCGACCCCGAGTGACTGCCGATGATGGTGATGATGGGGTGGGTGGGTGGGTGTGTGGGTGTGTGGGTGGGTGGGGACAACCAGCTGCAGAGCAGCAGCAGACTGCAGCTTTGCCCTGCTCTCTGCTGTACTCACATTTTAGAGCATGTAATTAATATGTCCCTCGTTAATGATGTATTATTTCACCATCCGTGACTCATCCGCCATTAATCAGAGCACTAAAGTTAGCTAGTAGCAAGCAGCTCGCGCCAAGTAGCCAGCCAGTGATGGTAACTACAGTAACAGCATGCGAATGCACTATGTTGTAGTCAGTGCTGCCTTCAGTTTGTCATTTGCTAAGCTGAAAATAATAAATCAAAAAAAAAAAAATATATATATGTATATATGTATATATATAATTCCTTTTGTCCTGGAGGCGTCCCGGGAAAGAGCTCTGCTCGTGCCAAACACGTTCTCTATCGTCCCTCGGACGACGGGACGCTGTGGACTCCCGAGCCCTGGTATGTGTGTATTTATCCTTACTGTGTGTGTGTGTGGGGGGGGGGGGGGGTATGGGGGTATTCTCTCCCCTGGCTCTTTCTTTGTGTCTAATCTCTCTTTGGTTCAGGGACACAGCTTCATCACATTTACTGACGCTGGGCTGTGGTTCTGACCCGGCTAAGTGAAGCTTGTCCCACTTGAACTAAGGTCTACAATGTAAAACGTAGATATAGCTCATCCATCATGCCTCTGACACAGCACGTTATTTCATAAATGAAATAAAACCCACAGTCAGGGGTCGGCTCTCTTCCTATTCAACCTGGAAGCTGAAACTCCTGAGAAATCCAAAGAATTTAGAGAGAGGACGAAGCCCCGCGTATTCAACAGTGACTGGAATAATTAAGACTGATTGTGGTATCGTTAACTGATTAATTTCCCCTTCATTGCATAACATTGATTGACCTCAAATTGAGTTGACCTCCTGCCCATTAAACAGCTGAAGGGCATGGGTGTACCCTAACACGGACCCTCGGAAAACAGGTTGCCACATCATTCTGACTGCTGAGAATGGGACAAGAAGCCATTCCTTTGTTTATTTTTTTGTACCCGTTAAATCCAGATTAAGGTGATGAGGTTGAGGAGCGTATCCCATCAATCAATCCCAGGAAGGCCGCCGGCCCAGACGGCATTCCAGGGAGGGCACTCAGACGCTGCGCGGATCAGCTGGCGGAGGTTTTCAGCAACATCTTTAACCTCTGCTTGTCGTTACGTACTGTCCCCAAATGCTTTAAGTCTGCCACTATCATGCCTGTCCCCAAGAAAACGTCCGTCAGCAGCCTTAATGACTACAGACCTGTGGCACTCATCTCCATTGTAATGAAGTGTTTTGAGAGGCTGGTCCTAAAACACATTAAATCTGCACTCCCACCCACTCTGGACCGACACCAATTTGCCTACAGAGCCAACAGGTCAACAGAGGACGCCATTAACACAGCTCTCCATACCGCATTGACACATCTGGAGCACCCGGGAACATACTATATGAGGATGGTGTTTGTAGACTTTAGCTCTGCATTCTACACAATAATCCCCCGGCAGAATGGTGATCAAACTGCTCGAGCTGGGTGTCAGACAGTCCACATGCAGATGGATAAAAGACTTTTTGACAAATCGTCCATAGACTGTCAGGCTGGGGACACACCACGCATCGACCCTGACACTCAGCGCTGGTGCTCCACAGGGCTGCGTGTTGAGTCCCCTTCTGTATTCACTTTACACACATGACTGCACACCAGCCCACAGTACAAATACCATTATAAAATTTGCAGATGGCATTACTGTGGTGGGACATATACAGAACAGCAACGAGTCTGCCTACGGGGATGAGGTCCACAAACTGTCAGTATGGCGCTCCAGTAACAACTTGGCACTCAACACCTCCAAAACAAAGGAAATTATCATCAACTTTAAGAAACAGGAAGAGGAACCTGCTCCCTTATACACTGGGGAGACATGGTGGAGAGGGTGACCAGCTCCAAATTCCTTGGCACACACATCTCCCAGAACCTCACATGGACTGTCAATACAACTTCCCTAGTGAAGAAGGCACAGCAGTGGCTTTACTTTCTAAGGACACCGAGGAGAGCTAATTTGTCCCAGCCGCTGCTGGTGTCCTTCCATCACTGCTCCATAGAAAGCATCCTCACTTATGGCATCTTAGTGTGGTGTGCCAGTTGCACTGTGGCTGATAAGAAAGCTCTGCAGAGAGTGATTAAGTCAGCACAGAAAACCACTGGCACACAGCCACCTTCACTCGAGGACATATACAGATCCCGCTGCCGACGTCGGACCACAAACATAATCAAGGACTCATCTCACCCAGGCAGCCACCTTCTCACTCTGCCGCCCTCTAAGAGATGCTATAGGTCTTCAAGACCCGTACTACCAGACTTTTGAACAGTTTCTACCAAGTGCCACTAAAGAACTGAACTCTGTTAACAAACTCTAAGGTTGCAACAATATTGTGAAATTGTGCACTATCAACTGTACAATTGGCATGTGCAAAAAATAGGCTGACTCGGCTCAGTGCGATACACAGACTATTTATTTAGTGTAATAGATATTACACTTGTTTTTACACTTACGCATACATTATATGTTGATTGTGTTGCAAATGTGGGTCTATTTGATTTGTATTTGCACTATTTGTTATATATATATTTTTATTTTGTACCACTGGAGAGTTGCACTTCATTTTGTTGTACAGCTGGGCAATGACAAATAAAGGCATTCACTATCCAAAGGAGTTGAATCAAGTGCAACTGGACTTGGTATATATCCGTGAAGACGTTTCGCCTCTCATATACCGAGTCCAGTTGCACTTGATACAACTCCTTTGGATAACCGTGACCTGGATGAATGAGAACATTCACAGACAAAGGCATTCATTCATTCATTCATTCATCGGGCACTGGGGGTAAAGTGTCAAAGATGTCCTGGACAGGTGGCCAATCCACAGACACACATCCACTCCCGTTCATGGAACTGGGCCCAAAGACAGAACGCCGAGGGCGGTCTGACAGGACGCGGAAGCGGGGCAGGCTAAGCTAACTGCTAGCCCATGCAGACCGGCAGTTCCGATAACACTAAAGGTGGTCTGGCGGTGGCTTCTAACTGCTAGCCCATGCAGACCGGCAGTTCCAACAGTCATCCTGGCGTTCACCTCTTGCTTGGACAGTGACATTTATTTATTTATTTATTTGGATATGTTGGCTATGTGTTTTTGCAGTTTGAAAATATGTATTCTTGTAGTCTGGATGCGCTTTTGTCTATGTGGTCCAGGGTTTGTGTATCTTTGGGGCTAAAGGGTTAAGTATAGGAGTTGTACCTTTCCTGGAAGGCCTTTCGCGGCGCCCTAGACTGGTCTCCATACACCCCAGCATCACGTGAAGCGCAAAATATAACCTCTCCGTGATGAACGACTGTCCGTGCATGATGGAGAGCCGCACCCTCCGCGCGGTAATCCTGCTAACGTTGTCAGGAGACAACAGAGCGGAACTGCATGTGGAGTAGCGCCCCACGCTTCAAACAAACATGCGCACCGAAACCCTATAGGGGCGTCCTGACGGACGACCTAGTGAGGTGAGGCGAGGTGAGGTGAGGTGAGGTGAGATTGTCTTTGTGTTGCACGGCTGCGGGCAACGATATTTCGTTTCATTTCATGTGGGCCGGTGCATGGAACGCCATGACAACTAATGCTCCCCATTCCTGATTCCTGACTCACACCTATGAACAATCTACCATCTCCAAATTCTCATAAGATCGTCATGGTTTCATTTCCTTTAAAGCATCTGCGAGGGGTTTATCACGGACGCCGTATCAGTCTCTGTGTAACTCCGATGCCTCTTTATGACACATAATCAAATGAGTTCATAAGTGAGAAGATAACATATTTGTATACTGTGACTCCAAATGTGTCTCTGGGTCAAACACCACATCTCTCCCTCTACTCTGCAAAACAAGTGCACCGGAAGCTGAGTGGAGGGGTTTCCTGCGATGCCGAAACAAAGTCGTTCTTCGGAGAAACACCACCACTTTTGCTCACAGCGGTGTCAAGTCAACGACAGAAAAAGCAACTCCTCACAGCAGCTTGAAATCTGAAATCCGTGACGTTTCTTTGTCCACCCATAAATCCTTATTTTATTCATCTGAACCATGCTGGAAACAATTCCAGCGGGACAACAAAAAAAAGGACTGAAACGGGATGCTGATGTGTCCATGACAACCAACATGACTGTACAACAGTGTTCCACACTTTGTAATACACCGGACTGTGTTAGCTTTGGTCCCAGCATCCATCCCTCCCCTTTTTCTCCCCAACGGGGCAGCGTCCATGAGCTAGACTACATTAGAAGTAAGCAGTTTGTTGTAATTTCCTTCATTTTTTTTTGGTGTAATTTTTTGCCCTTTTCACCTGCTGTTTTCTGGAGTGCCAGCCAGCGTGTACATGAAACATGGCTGCTAAGGGGAATGCACTAGTGCAGTGGTCCTCAACCCAGTCCTCAAGGACCCCCCCTATCCTGCATATTGTCTTTGCAACCCTGAACAGGTACCCGTTTGTAGTTATTCAACCAATCAGCAATGAGTTTTGTCAGACGTTGCACACCTTGCACAATGAAGTGCTGCGAGACGATTGGCCGGGGTAAGTACAAGCGGGGCTACCTATGCAGGGTTACAATGACAATCTGCAGGATAGGGGGTCCTTGAGGACTGGTTGAGAACCACTGGCCTAGTGACTCCAGATACGCGGGCGGTCCGCATATGGTGGGTGTACGGTTCCTCAATTTTCCGAAACCCAAGCAGCAGATCCTGACATTAATAGCCGGTACACCAGCGGCTCGGATCTCAACGTAAACAAAAGGCTTCACCGGGAAGCTCGGCCAGCAAATCTGTTCAAGGCCGAGGGCGTGGGTCGGATCCCGTGTGTCACGGAGGGCCCGCCTGATCTAAAGCACTATACAGCGTAGGCTTCCTTACTGTCTGCATGGTGCCAAGGACAACTCCCCCCCTCTCTCTTCATTTGGCTATACGGTTCTGCACAAGCTCAGGGGGGTTAAATCAGTTTCACATGTGCTTACAGACTTCCCGCTCTCATTAGAGGGTGTTGGTACAAATATCGGATCCACATCCATAGATGAATTACGTGGAATCTATGTCATTTCTCAATTTGCCGGTGATTTTACATATTTTCATTTCGATCTTAACGTCATTCGCCATCTCCGGGTCCATATTTGGGGGTGCGGGAGTCACGTCTGTGTGGGGGTGGGGGGTGGGGGGGGTGTACAGGGAATGATAACTGTAAGGTGCATATCTTATTGTGGCACCGGGTGCGAGCTGCGACGTTTGCCTCTCTTGTTATACTGCAAACATGGACCATGAATAAACAGAATGCTCACAAATCAATTAATTAATTAATTAATTAATATCAGACCACTTAAAGTACTGGGGCAAGTTAACATTATAACATATTAAAAAGCCAATAAAAGCAAGTCCACCAAATTTAACTGTAATCAAGCGTTTGTAAAACCATGGGTGGGGTGGGGTGGGGGTGGGGGTGGGGGTGGGGCAATCGGTACTTTGTCCCGGGGCTCCCTGGCCAGCCCGCTACTGACCGGGTCGGTAATAGAAGATGCACGCTGGAAAGCTGCACTGCAACCTCATATGAGACTGTTTGATTTCAAATCTGAATGTCAGCTGACACCCCCCCACCCCCCTCAACTAACCTGTCAATCAACTCCCGCCTTTTTACCCGTCCTCGGCAGTCCACCACGCTGCAGCCACCTTTTTAGTTGCAGGTTACCGTGCACCTCAATCTCCGATGTAACCTTTGCACCGGGGACGTCACTGGGGGTTGGTATTACCGGGTTTATGGCAGCACATACGTGAGCTGGTGTAAACGCAGCCATGCTGCACTGTCTCACGCGCTCCGCATGTCTGACTTCCTTCACACGTCCATAGCGACGCTGTGACGCTGCCCGAGTGATGTCACAGGAAGGTACCTGGCCAATCACGCCGCTCTCTGAGCCGTCCCGGTCTCTGCCCCGCCCCCTCTGCCGATCCGGGGAGAGCTGCAGACTACCACATGCCTCCTCCGATACGTGTGGAGTCGCCAGCCGCTTCTTTTCACCTGACGGTGAGAAGTTTCGCCGGGGGGACGTAGCGCGTGGGAGGATCACGCTACCCCCTCCAAAAAACAGGCGCCCCGGCCGACCAGAGGAGGCGCTAGTGCAGCGATCAGGACACATACCCACATCCGGCTTCCCACCCACAGACGCGGCCAATTGTGTCTATAGGGACGCCCGAGCAAGCCGGAGGTAACACGGGGATTCGAACCGGCGATCCCTGTGTTGATAGGCAACCGAATAGACATCCATGCTACCTGGAGGTCCATCCAGGATCCAGGATCCAGGATGGGAACTGTTTACTGCTGAGCTGACGGCACACAAGCCACAATGGCTGCCTTGTCCGTAGCCCCAGAACATCGGAGTCAACAAGGTCTGTTTGTCTCTGCCTCCTCCACCCACCATGTCACAGCACCGTTCTGCTGGCATACCGACTGTCTGTCCAACACTGCCACCACATCGCCTCCGCCTTCAGAATGGGTCGAGTGACGAGTTTACTCGAGGGGAAAGTCGCGGATTGCACCTTTAAAAGGTGTATTTCTGGACAGCCAAGGTCGTTACAGGGATCAGTGAATAAAATAAGAAACAGAGCGGAAACCCACAGAAGAGCACAAGTAGATGAAGTAATGAAGGTAACGGGGGGGGGGGGGGGAGGAGGAGGAGGAGGGCGTGTGAGCTACATGTTTGTGATGAATGACCTCAGGCGTGCAGAGGACGCACACGTGGAGATCATGTAAACGGCATTAACCCCCCCTCCCCTCCCCCCGGAAGGCCACGTCTGTCCACTTTAGGACAGAAGCCTTGTTTTGTACAGTTCGGCTCTCGTGCTAATGGCCACCGTGTTAATCACAGGTCAGATGCCAGGTCAGTGACTCGCTGGTCGACTTAATGTGGTCGGATGCTGAAGCCCCGGCACACGATAATAGATACCACACCCGCCCAGTTAGCTCCAGGCCGCCGAGTACACAACAGCAAGTCTCTGTGGCGGGAGAACGGATGCGGGTTTTAACTTACGGCACTCTGTGAGAGGAAAGACGAAGTGTGTAGAGAATTTGGGGGCAGCCCGGGAACCGCCGCAGCCAGGGCGCGAACCCGCATCTCCCGCACCACGGGCGACAGAGTTAACCGCTCGACTAAAGGGTTCGACCCGTTGGTGGAGGGCTAGCGAAGCATGATAGTACATACCGTGTTTTACCAAAAACAGCTGACGCTCCGTAACTCATAACTCACTAAAGTGCATCAAACACGTTACACCAATAACTGCAAAATATGTATAACCCGTTATTTTCTTGCCCGGTGCGGGATTCGATACTGGGTGTACTGCACCACAAGGCGACGCCACTAACCGCTCGGCTAAAGGGTCAGACCTGTAGCTAGGGGCTAACGTGTCATATTAGTAGTTTACATATATTACAACATGTGCCCCTGCCGCCCAATGCCTGCTGGGATAGGCTCCAGCATCCCCGCGACCCTGAGTGCAGGATAAGCGGTTTAGATCAGTGTTTCTCAACCCAGTCCTCAAGGACCCCCTATCCTGCATATTTTCTTTGCAACCCTGAATAGGTGTACCTGTTTGTAGTTATTCAACCAATCAGCAATGAATTTTGTCAGACGTTGCACACCTTGCATAATTAAGTGCTGCGAGATGATTGGTCGAGTAAGTACAAGCGGGGCTACCTATGCAGGGGTACAATGAAAATCTGCAGGATAGGGGGTCCTTGAGGACTGGGTTGAGAAACACTGGTTTAGATAATGGGTGGGTGGATGGATGGATGGAGTATCAACACAAAATGGCGTCTGCGCTCGGCAAAACAACAGGTTGCTTTGTTACCGCGCGGGGGCGCGTTCTCTCTCTCTCTCTCACACACAAACTCGACAAACTTCGGCTCCAATTTGCTCAAAATATCACAATAACCATCTCTGAACGCTTTTAACATGTTAGTGTAAACTAGTAATGAGACCCGTTAGCCCCTAGCTAACGGGTCTGACCCTTTAGCCGAGCGGTTAGTGATGTCGCCTTGTGGTGCAGTACACCTCGTATCGAATCCCGCACCGGCAAGAAAATAACCGTTGACACGTTAACTTGTTTATAATCCACAACATAGCTGAAAACGGGGTGACATAATCACTAAAGTGATGAGACGGGTGTCGCCTCGGTGAGTATTTTTATTGGAATGAGGAAGTTACCGCGAATCCCCCCCTGGCACTATAGTACACCCATGCCCTGGCAGTCGGTGGAGACAGAAGCAATCGATCTCAGAGTACCAGACCAAGACCACGCCGAAGATCACAGTTCAACACCAATACCGCTCAAATTGCACAACAGCAGCGACGTCATAGTGGGGAGGACCTACAAGGGCCCAGAAGGGGGGGGCGGCTCAGGAAGCCTGGAATTAAAAGTTTGTTTTGGTTTGCAAATTTTGATTTCTAACTAATTGGTGTCCTAACTTCAGGTAAAATTGGCTCAATACATCGGTCGTGTCACAGCCTCTCGCCCTTGACATCAAAGCGATCGCCGCTGACACCTGCTACACCAGCTGACACCTGCTGACCCCTCCTTCACCCCGGCACGCCAGCTGGCCATCAAGCAATCGCCCTCACCCTTAAAAGGCCTCCACTGTGGACCAGTCTTCGCTGGAACATCGCCATTCATGGACCTCTGCCTGCCTGCCTACCTGCCACTGTGCCAACTCCTGCTCTACCCCCGAGATCGGTCACTTCAATAAAGACTGGATTCTTCCCTTACCTGGTTGTCCCGTCTGCTTTTGGGTTCTCTCCTGATACGTGACAGGTTGAGGAACTTAAAGAAAATCGTGGAGGCTCTCTGAGGCCCCCCTCTCACCCCTCTCTGAGGCCCCTCTCACCCCTCTCTGAGGCCCCTCTCACCCCTCTCGGAGGCCCCTCTCACCCCTTACAAAATGTGCAAAATGGTTTAGTCCGCTCCTCACGAGCGCCTCTCAATGCAGCTCATCTGGTCCTTTGGCGAGTGACTGCACCTAGCCCTAACCCTGCAGCACTAAGCACGGAGTCATGTCTTTCCCAAAGAACGCAAAATCTGGGCTCCAGAAAAGAAAAAAGGAAAGGGAGAGAAGGCCAACTGGGGGAAAACAACTGTTGAGTAATTTCTCCCGAAAGACAGGTGAGCTAGGAGCTTTTAGAAGAAAGGTGGCTAGCTAGCTAACTGGCTAAAGAGGAAAGGGGCCACAGAGACTGCTTATGTGGAGGGCCCAGAATTTGGTGCTGCGCCTCTGCACAACAGAGCAAAGCAAGCAACGAACATGAACATGCTGTATTGCTAATTTGCAACAAACTGTGAACGCACCATTCACCCTTCCAACCTGTGACAAGTGCAGAAATGCCCCGAAAATATGACGTGAAGTACAATTATGTTGCATTGTGGGCACGTTTATGGCGGCAGATACAGAGCTGACCAGCTGAGTGTTGCTGTCAGAGATCAGCAAGTTATGAAATCTGGCTTTTCTTTGAACAAAAACGGCATCGGCCCGCATAGCAGACTGCCAGGATCCAGGTCCCGTTCCCTCTTCATGTCAACACATGTTGTAGTAAAGACTGAGCAAGACCAGAACGAGACTGAAAGGGTGTGAGATCAACATGGAGACTGCTCACAATTTACAACTGTAAAGATATTGATGAATTATATCAGCGTTAGAATACAGACACTGGTCTATAGCTCTATCTCTATCTCTATCTATATATACATCTTTATCTTTATCTATATCTATCTATCTATATCTTTATCTATGTCCATGTCTATACCTATATCTCGCTTACCAAAGGTTCCACTACAGAACAACATCCACCTTCACATGTCAGAAATATTCTCTAAGTACGCATTTTATCTTGTTTGAGATCTGTGTGTGTGTGTGTCTCACTCTCTGTCTGTCTGTCTGTCTGTCTGTCTGTCTGTCTGTCTGTCTCTCTGTCTGTCTGTCTCCCTTGCTCTCTCTGTGTCTCTGTCTGTCTGTCTGTCTCTCTCTGTCTCTCTCTCTGTCTGTCTGTCTCCCTTGCTCTCTCTGTGTCTCTGTCTGTCTGTCTGTCTGTCTGTCTGTCTGTCTCTCTCTGTCTGTCTGTCTCCCTTGCTCTCTCTGTGTCTCTGTCTGTCTGTCTGTCTGTCTGTCTGTCTGTCTGTCTGTCTGTCTCTCTGTCTGTCTGTCTCCCTTGCTCTCTCTGTGTCTCTGTCTGTCTGTCTGTCTCTCTCTGTCTCTCTCTCTGTCTGTCTGTCTCCCTTGCTCTCTCTGTGTCTCTGTCTGTCTGTCTGTCTGTCTGTCTCTCTCTGTCTGTCTGTCTCCCTTGCTCTCTCTGTGTCTCTGTCTGTCTGTCTGTCTGTCTGTCTGTCTGTCTGTCTGTCTCTCTCTGTCTCTGTCTCTCTCTCTGTCTGTCTGTCTCCCTTGCTCTCTCTGTGTCTCTGTCTGTCTGTCTGTCTGTCTCTCTCTGTCTCTGTCTCTCTCTCTGTCTGTCTGTCTCCCTTGCTCTCTCTGTGTCTCTGTCTGTCTGTCTGTCTGTCTGTCTGTCTGTCTCTCTCTGCCCTTTTAAAGTCCTCCATTTTGGGTCAGCAGGCTCATGGCCACCTGCCAATCAAATTAATGATCAATCACCTCACTTTGTGACTCATTAGCCTGCTCATGTACACGCTTGTGTGTGTGTGTGTGTGTGTGTGTGTGTGTGTGTGTGTGCAGGTTGTCAGCACGCTATACACAAATAGGTGTACTTTACACATTAATATGTACAACAGCGCACAGTCACAGAAATGCAAACATGCGTACCAACACACACACACACACACACACACACACACACACACACACACACACACACACACACACACACACACACACACACACACACACACACACACACAGAGAGAGAGAGAGGCACAAATGACCATTTAGTACACAATGCATCCATTAGTCTGTTAACAGAGCTGATGGAATCAATAACCTGAGAGCGGGAGGAGGGCATTCCTCCGTAAGATGACACGTGGGACACCTGAGAGAGCAGGGCAGGAAACATGGCGGAGGGCTGAGTACTACAACAACATAGCAGAGAAGGCTGTGGCTGTATTTGTACTGTGTATTTTGAGGAAGCTGTGTTGCCGTCTCATATCCTCTACGCCTGGTATACTGTATTTGTAAATGTCAGTACCTCCCCCTCCATGGATAGGGATGATTATCACAGATGGAAATAAAAAAGAGGCTGGTGCTATAATGACCGTATAGGGCTCTGATAAAGACTCAGCTAAAACGCATCAGCACATAAGAAATAATGGAAACACCTTGTAATGTGTTCTTTTTTTTTTTTGAGTGCCGCTCTTTCCATCTAATTGGTGGATTTTTTTGTAACAAAGAAAGATAGACAAGATAGAATAGATGAGACAGACTGAGCATGCGCAGCATCAACAGACCTGAGCGCTATAACCCAGCCGCAATACAAATTTACCATTTGTGACAGTAAAAACATCTGCACTGCTGATGGTGGACAGACATGGCGTTTACATTGTTACAGTTACATTAAATTGTAACACTCTTACATTGTTTAATTACATTGTTACAGCTTACATGGTTAGTTATATAACATTGTTACAGTTTACATTGTTACAGTTACATTACATTGTTAGTTACATTGTTACATTGTTACAGTTTACATTGTTACAGTTACATTGTTACATTGTTACAGTTACATTGTTACAGTTTACATTGTTACAGTTACATTGTTATATTGTTACAGTTTACATTGTTACAGTTGCATTGTTACATTGTTACAGTTACATTGTTACATTGTTACAGTTTACATTGTTACAGTTACATTGTTATATTGTTACAGTTTACATTGTTACAGTTACATTGTTACATTGTTACAGTTACATTGTTACATTGTTACAGTTTACATTGTTATTGTTATATTGTTACAGTTTACATTGTTACAGTTACATTGTTACATTGTTACATTGTTACAGTTTACATTGTTACAGTTACATTGTTACATTGTTACAGTTACATTACACTGTTACAGTTTACATTGTTAACAGTTACATTACATTGTTACACTGTTATAGTTTACATTGGCACAACATATCAGTGTTCTTCCCGGCGTGGCTCTCTCAAGTCAGCACTGATGTTGTGTTGTTCTTTCCCCCACTAAAGTGGAAATTGATGCTAACATGATCCTGTTTGTAACATTTGCATGTTTTAACGTAGACACAAGTGTTGAGGAATTAACATTTGCAGTGTGGCGTTTCTGTCACGTTTTAAAGCGTGGGTAGAAGCTGTGTTAGACAACAGATGCCCCTTCAGCAACAGATTGTGGAAAAGTCCAATTTAACGCTGTTGTTGTCATTACTATTAAATGCCCAATCTGGGATTTATTGGACCATATGAAACTGAGACATATTTACATACATGATTAAAGAATTTGAGTTATATATTGATAATAATCATATTGTGACTTTCTCCACCGACGGTAATTGAAAATATGGGTCTGTTTTACTCCAATCTTTACAACCATAACCGATGTGAACAAACCTTTTACAGCATCAAACATTAGAAAACATCTGAAACTCAAATTTAGATGTGGGTTGGAGTTGGTCCTCGCATTAAGAGAGATTTGGGAGTGATCGTGGCTTCCAGTCCTGTCCATAGGGTTAGTGGCTGTGTCAGGAAGGGCATCTGATGTAAAATTGTGCCAAATCAGTATGCAGCTTGGCAAGACCATACCGGATCAGTCGAGGCTCCATACCAGATTGGTCAAGGCCCGGGTTAACAATGGCCGCCATTGGTGCTGTGCCCTCACAGGTTACCGATGGAAACTATAAAATCCGCTGTGGCCAACCCTGAGTAACGGGGAATAAGCCAAAAGAAGAAGAAGAAGTGGCTTCCAATCCTGTGTTTTGTATTGCAGTAGCAGAACGCCCCTTTGATTTACATTTGATTTAAGGATTGGGCCTTTAACGGCTCCATCAGCCCAAACTGAAAACCACAATTTGTGACCTTGGACCCAATCTGGTGTGGCCACAGGTGGGATTCTATGTTTCTCCTGGTGTGTGGACAGCCACAGTCTGACGGACTCACAGACTGTACAGGGAAGTCAGAGATCGAAGGCATCCCACTCTTTTCCATCACAGAGCCGGATCGATCCAGATAAGAAGTAGATCAATAGGACTCCTCTCTCATCCTGTTGCATTCACAGATAACTCGGCGGCTACGTGTCACACCAGATATGACGAGCACTACCCAAACAGCCATGGTTTAGTATTTTTGTGGCAAGCATGTTACTGTTGATTTCTTTTTTTACTCTTTCTTTAATACATGCAGATAGAAAGGACCTCCCTCCGAATGCTGTTTTCACTATTCAGGACAGGATGTTGTGTTGCTTTACAGCCTCTTGAGGAAAAATTGTAATTTGTGATAATGGGCTACACAAATAAAATTGACTTGACTTGACTTGACTCGAGACTGTCCAAGTTTTGGTATCACAGATGCAAGAGCTGACGCGCTAATCAGACAAGATTTAAAGGGAAATTATCGTGACTTCCATGGATATGGTGTAGGGATAGCACTCCATTAGCAGCCACAATACTGAGCAGTCTTTTGTGTGTCTTTGAAACAACACCGAAACTTTTTCCGAGGGTGACGTCACTGACGAGCACTCCATGAGTATGAGAACTTAATTTCTGGTTTGCCAGTAGGTGGCATTGTATAAGAAAATGTGAACGACAATGCTACATTATACAGCTGTATTTAGCATCGATTTTTGTATTTTCAAATACAGCGCATCCTATTGGCAAGCCAGGAGGCGAGTTTTCGCATTCACGGATTTAGTGACGTCACAAGTGGACACAGTTTTGGTGGCGTTTCAGAGACACGCACAAGACTGCTCGGTATTGTGGCTGCTAATGGACTTTTATCCCCGAGACGTTTTTATTTAGAGACGATGTTGAAAGTTGTGATTGTTTCCCTTTAAAGCTGCAGTAGGTAACATTGAACATTCCAGTGCAAAGCCTTCCCCGTCTCTCTACTGCCTCGTAGCACTCCGCCAAGCCCCGCCCACCCAATGACGTTCGTATCGCTCCTCAGTCCCGCACATTCGTGTATAACCAGGAAATGAACTCGTGAAGTAGATGATAATGCATCCGTGTAAAGAATATCTATTTTTTGGGGGGCGAATCTTTTTAGTTAAACTAATGTTTTTCATGTGAAGCAGCCATTTCGAGAGGGTCTTGTTGATTTTTAGGGTTTGCGTTACAACTGTAACCGGTTATTTTCTTGCCCGGTGCGGGATTCGATACGAGGTGTACTGCACCACAAGGCGACACCACTAACCACTCGGCTAGAGGGTCAGACCCGTTAGCTAGGGGCTAACGTGTCTTATTAGTAGTTTACAGTCGTCACCCTCCCCGGAAGCGCGCCCTCGCACTTTGTTCTTCCCGCGCTCCGAAGAGACTTCTGAGGATCTGCGCACTTCCGGATCCCACCGCTGCCACCAATGTAAGCGGTTATCTTGTTGCCCGGTGAGGGATTCGATACGAGGTGTACTGCACCACAAGGTGACGTCACTAACCGCTCGGCTAAAGGGTCAGACCCGTTAGCTAGGGGGCTAACGTGTCTTATTAGTAGTTTACACAATCACAGGCGACCAGCGGGGCAGGGCGGACGCGAATTGATGACGTAACGCTCACTCGCATGTATAGTACAGCCAATAGGGACGCCTGCTCTCTGAAATGACCCGTGATTGGCTGCAATGTTTCATCCCGGGCCACTTTTTCTTTTCTTTTTTTAGGATTACATTCTGGCACTTTCCCCCTCCGTTTGACAGCGACAGTCGAGAGAGACAGGAAAGGCAGGGGATTACATGCAGCAAAGGGCCCGGGCCGGACTCGAACCCACGCCGCTGCGGCAAGCGCTCAGCCCTATGTGGTATGCGCTTTACCAGGTGAGCCACCGGGGCGCCCCGGCCTAGATGTTTTAAAGCCTGAATACAGAGCCGAGAGGAGGTGCAGAAGTCTAATTTTCTCTCAGAGCATTTGAATCACAATGCTGAAAGGTTTTTATCGAGGTTTTGCCCAATGAAGTCATTAAAAAAACGGCCTAGCTCAGCTATAAACACTACAACGACCAAGGCGGTCATTTTGACCGTTTTGGATTTTCAAAGTTTAATAATTTTGTGGGGGGGGGAGATACAGACCAGCCGCACCCCGAGTGCCCCTAAAATTCCATATATTTGCATTAAAATGAGTTTTAGATCACTTACACTAAAAAAGTTATCAAATCTACCTAAAACGTCCATGAGCGGTCAAAATGACCGTGCGTAATTTGCGCGTGATCGTGCGCGTTAGGTCACTATTTATGACGTGTGTTGGTTGCGTCATTTCCTTCGTAAAGTTCATTGCTCTGTCCTAGAAGCACAGTAGCGCCCCCTGGAGAGAAATAGTCTAACCTTGATTTCTGATGATGTCCAACATGTCTGGTTACAGACTCCGTTTTTGCAGTATTTACAGGCCTTGGGCAGCGGCCATTTTAAATTGTTTGATAAACAGTATTAAAGCTGTTAAAATGTTAATTTTGGTGTCAGTTAGTTTCACAACAGACATACTAACACATTTATTGCATAATATATCAGCTTGGTATTTATCTTGACAGAATATAGAGTTTAAAACCCGGTGGACGCATTACTGATGCATTACTTGTTAAAGGTACAGTCCTTGAGTCAACCTGCTACCAAAATACAAATCACAGGCTTGTAAGCTGCTATTTCTCCCAAATTGATTGGCGGGTCTCTTAATACAAGGACTAGTGCTAAACAACGACTAAATCTGAGAAGCTGGAACGACTGTGATTCGAGACCAGCTGGGTAAGCTTTCAGCAAGAATTTCCATTTCAGTAACATTACTTCATCAAAATTATCATCACCATCATCATTATCATCGCTTTAGCCTTCTGTCTCTCTCTCTCTCTCTCTCTCTCTCTCTCTCTCTCTCTCTCTCTCTCTCTCTCTCTCTCTCTCTCTCTCTCTCTCTCTCTCTCTCTCTCTCTCTCTCTCTCTCTCTCTCTCTCTCTCTCTCTCTCTCTCTCTCTCTCTCTCTCTCTCTCTCTCTACCAACCCTGAATCTTTGGCTCCATTATATCTGGTGTTAAAATGTGATCTGTATCTGGGTAATGAACACTCTGATCAAGCCCTTTCCATATTCAGCTCTTATTTGCTCCCTGTTCATATCCAGAGGTGGTCCAGCTGGATCCAATCACACGAGTGCTTACACGTTGCATTAATATGCATTTTTCCACTATCTAGACAAGATAGCAAGATACCGATCACATCTTAACACCAGGTGTAAATGGGGTCTTTGAAACCAGTCCTATCTCCTCCCCCCCAACTCCTCAGCTCACTTCCTCCAGGAAGACGAGAGAGGAAGTGAGTGACCTGATGATAGGAGTTATACCTGAACTCTATTAAACCTCTTCAACGGCACACAGGCGAGTCTGTTTTTCAGAAGAGTCAAGTCAATCTTAATTGTATAGCCCAATATCACAAATTACACATTTTCCTCAGTGGGCTTTACAACAACACAACACCCTGTCCTTGGACCCTCGCATCGGATAAGGAACAACTACCCAAAAAAAACCTTAAACAGGGAGAAAAAATAGGACGACACCAGGAGCTACAAAGGCCCTCTATTCAACGGTTTTCAAATTATGGGTCAAGGCCCACAAGTGGGTCACAGCAAGAGAAGATTCTTAATTATCACACTTTTTGACAGGTAATGAAAATCCATTGCTTAGTTTGCTGCACAAAATACAACATGTGAGACTCCTATGAAAACAATCCGCAAACACTATGGAAGCCCTCAAAATAAAACTTGTCTTCAGCTGATCTTTGTCTAAAACCACATTAGTCCACTTTAGACTGGCTGACAGGTTTCAACGAGATGCAGAAAATCCAACAAATCCAAAATCCGTCTGTAGAGGCGCACAATGACAAGCAAGCATACAATGGTCCCCTGGCGTTGGTCCCCGGGCGCTTCTTCTTTCCATTGCCTTGCTCAGGGGCACAAACGGGAGTATTAACCCTAACATGAATGTCTTTTTGATGGTGGGAGGAAACCGGAGCACCCGGAGGAAACCCACGCTGACACGGGGAGAACATGCAAACTCCACACAGAAAGGACCTGGGGCGGCCTGGGGTTCGAACCCAGGACCTTCTTGCTGTGAGGCAACAGTGCTGACCACTGGGCCACCGTGCCGCCCACGTATGCTGCTCAAGTTTCTCTAAGTCCTGCCTCCCTTAGTTACTGTTGCTATGTGCTATTAACTTTCAAGATTAGCTCCGCCATGCACATCCACACAGTACCCACGCTAGGGACGACGTGAATTTGTTTTGCACCTTTGGGCCATTTGCCTTTCCAATAGTCATGTCTGGAGTTGTCTATTGTCCATTGCTAAACTGGGCGTCGTCAGATTGGTGGATCATGATGTCAATCATTATTTTGTAAAAGGTCAGCTGGCTGCAAAACACAACATATAACCCCATTGTTTGACTACAGAGGAGAATGAGAGCCGCACAGGCCCCTCCATTATCCGAAACCCACCAAGACCCTGTCGTGTATTAGTAGGTTGAGGCGGAGAAAGGGGAGCCATGGGGAGGATGACACTGAAGACCGGAGGAATGACAGAATCCCACTTTGGATTATCTGCGTCCGGCTGGGAGAGCTGGCGTTGGATCGGCTGAGCGAGCCTGGTCTGCTGTGTCCTGTGGGCTCAAGGACCACGGCCCTGACCAGACCCAGATAGCAAACTTGCTGTGGCCCGCACCTGTCCTACACCGGACACTTTCATCCGGCCCACATCCCACGTGGAGTGATGGTACTTGGGCGGTCCGCTCCCGTTTACCCTGTTTACCAGATATGGGCCAGAACCGAGCCATAGCAATGTCGCATGTGCCACATATTTCCCAAAGGTGGCCCATATTTGTTTTGGGCCATATTCACCATTTACCACATGGGCCACTTCAGGGTCACATCCGGATCACATGTTGCCGAGAGCGAGAATCTCTCTGATTCTTTCATATTAAAGAGAAGTTGTCCAAACGTCTTGCATTGCGTGGACTGCTCATTTGTTGAACTGCACAGCCCGTCCCCTGTGCTCCAGATACCACAGTGTTGTAAGTGCTAAGCTAACGCTAATCTGTGACATCTCTTACTGGGCACGGGAACGTCTCTCTTTTATCCCAAAATTCTTCACAGGGGAGACTGGTCCCGTCTCCATCACCCGCAGTGGTCACAGGGTGGACTGGTCATGTCTCCATCACCTGCAGTGGTCACAGGGTGGAGTGGTCACGTCTCCATCACCTGCAGTGGTCACAGGGTGGAGTGGTCCTGTCTCCATCACCCGCAGTGGTCACAGGGTGGACTGGTCATGTCTCCATCACCTGCAGTGGTCACAGGGTGGACTGGTCCCGTCTCCATCACCCGCAGTGGTCACAGGGTGGACTGGTCCCGTCTCCATCACCCGCAGTGGTCACAGGGTGGACTGGTCATGTCTCCATCACCCGCAGTGGTCACAGGGTGGAGTGGTCCTGTCTCCATCACCCGCAGTGGTCACAGGGTGGACTGGTCACGTCTCCATCACCTGCAGTGGTCACAGGGTGGACTGGTCACGTCTCCATCACCCGCAGTGGTCACAGGGTGGAGTGGTCCCGTCTCCATCACCCGCAGTGGTCACAGGGTGGACTGGTCCCGTCTCCATCACCCGCGGTGGTCACAGGGTGGAGTGGCCCCGTCTCCATCACCCGCAGTGGTCACAGGGTGGACTGGTCACGTCTCCATCACCTGCAGTGGTCAAAGGGTGGAGTGGTCATGTCTCCATCACCTGCAGTGGTCACAGGGTGGACTGGTCCCGTCTCCATCACCTGCAGTGGTCACAGGGTGGACTGGTCCCGTCTCCATCACCTGCAGTGGTCACAGGGTGGACTGGTCATGTCTCCATCACCCGCAGTGGTCACAGGGTGGACTGGTCCCGTCACCATCACCCGCAGTGGTCACAGGGTGGAGTGGTCCCGTCTCCATCACCCGCGGTGGTCTCAGGGTGGACTGGTCCCGTCTCCATCACCCGCAGTGGTCAAAGGGTGGACTGGTCCCGTCTCCATCACCCGCAGTGGTCACAGGGTGGACTGGTCCCATCTCCATCACCTGCAGTGGTCACAGGGTGGAGTGGCCCCGTCTCCATCACCCACAGTGGTCACAGGGTGGACTGGTCCCGTCTCCATCACCCGCAGTGGTCACAGGGTGGACTGGTCCCATCTCCATCACCCGCAGTGGTCACAGGGTGGACTGGTCCCGTCTCCATCACCCGCAGTGGTCACAGGGTGGACTGGTCACGTCTCCATCACCCGCAGTGGTCACAGGGTGGACTGGTCACATCTCCATCACCCGCAGTGGTCAGAGGGTGGACTGGTCATGTCTCCATCACCCGCAGTGGTCACAGGGTGGACTGGTCACATCTCCATCACCCGCAGTGGTCACAGGGTGGAGTGGTCCTGTCTCTATCACGTGCAGTGGTCAAAGGGTGGAGTGGTCACATCTCCATCACCTGCAGTGGTCAAAGGGTGGAGTGGTCAGATCTCCGTCACCCGCAGTGGTCACGGGGTGGAGTGGTCCAGTCTCCATCACCCGCAGTGGTCACAGGGTGGACTGGTCACATCTCCATCACCTGCAGTGGTCACAGGGTGGAGTGGTCACATCTCCATCACCCGCAGTGGTCACAGGGTGGAGTGGTCATGTCTCCATCACCTGCAGTGGTCACAGGGTGGACTGGTCCCGTCTCCATCACCCGCAGTGGTCAAAGGGTGGACTGGTCCCGTCTCCATCACCCGCAGTGGTCACAGGGTGGACTGGTCCCGTCTCCATCACCCGCAGTGGTCACAGGGTGGACTGGTCCCGTCTCCATCACCCGCAGTGGTCACAGGGTGGACTGGTCCCGTCTCCATCACCCGCAGTGGTCACAGGGTGGACTGGTCCCGTCTCCATCACCCGCAGTGGTCACAGGGTGGACTGGTCACGTCTCCATCACCCGCAGTGGTCACAGGGTGGAGTGGCCCCGTCTCCAATCACCCGCAGTGGTCACAGGGTGGAGTGGCCCCGTCTCCATCACCCGCAGTGGTCACAGGGTGGAGTGGCCCCGTCTCCATCACCCGCAGTGGTCACAGGGTGGAGTGGCCCCGTCTCCATCACCCGCAGTGGTCACAGGGTGGAGTGGCCCCGTCTCCATCACCCGCAGTGGTCACAGGGTGGAGTGGCCCCGTCTCCATCACCCGCAGTGGTCACAGGGTGGAGTGGCCCCGTCTCCATCACCCGCAGTGGTCACAGGGTGGAGTGGCCCCGTCTCCATCACCCGCAGTGGTCACAGGGTGGAGTGGCCCCGTCTCCATCACCCGCAGTGGTCACAGGGTGGAGTGGTCACATCTCCATCACCTGCAGTGGTCAAAGGGTGGAGTGGTCAGATCTCCGTCACCCGCAGTGGTCCTTATGTTGAAAAACAAAATGAGGCGGGAAGCGAATCCATTTAAAAAGGACCCGTAGACTCGGTGGACTGTACATAGACGGTGTCCAGCTGTGAGAAATGTGTTCCAGCTGTTAAATGGGGTCATGCATCTCCTGGGAAAATCGAACTCCATCGGGTGTTCGTCAGTGTCCTCCTGCGGTGATTTGCAGTCTTTTCGTCGCGTCAAATGGTCCGGGGTTCGAACCCGCTCCAGGATCTCTGCCCCACCGATGGGTAGCGCACCACCAATCAACACTTTTCCACCCCTCCTGTTGCAAGTGTGTGTGTGTGTTGGGGGGGGGGGGGGGGGAGGGGAGGGGGGTGACTGACTGGGTGGCTGTCTGCCTGACAACCTGCGTGTCTACATGTTGGTCTTGCCACCTGTCTCGATGCCTGCTTGCCCACCTGTCAATCTGTCCACCTGTCTGTCTGCCTGTCGGCTTCCCGCCTGACTGGCCGTCTGTCAGCTCGTCGATCTGCGCGCTTGGCTGCTTGGCCACATGGCTGCCTGGCTGTCTTTCTGCCTGCTCACCTGTCTGCCTGCTTATCTACCTGCCTGTTTGTTGGCTCATCCGTCTGTCTGACTGGCTGCCTGTCTGGCTGTTCGCCTCCCTCATCCGTCTGCATTCTTGTTGTCTGCCCGCCTGGCTGTCTTTCTGACAGTTTGGCCGACTGCATGTTTTGCTGCCTGCCGGTGTACCTGGTCGTCTGTCTGTCTGCCTGTCTGCCTGCTTGTGTTCCTGCCTGTCTGCCTGTCTGTCTGCCTGCCTGCCTGCCTGCCTGTCTGCCTGTCTGTCTGCCTGCCTGCCTGCCTGCCTGTCTGCCTGCCTGTCTGCCTTCCTGTCTGCCTTCCTGTCTGTCTGCCTGCCTGTCTGCCTGTCTGTCTGCCTGTCTGCCTGCCTGTCTGTCTGCCCGTGTGTCTGGGGGGGGGGGTGAGTAATGGCTCTTAAATCATCGTGCTGTAGTGGTAACTGGAGGGTAATTGACTTTAATGGTGGGCAAGTAATGTTGTAATTCAGTGGCACTTTGCAGGAAACCACAGCGGACGGAAACAACGCTGTAACACACAGAGTCACCATGACACGGCACAATCTCCTCCAACACACAGCAGAACGGGACCGGACCGGACCGAACCGAACCGGGCCGGGATGAGAGCTGACGCTCCCTGTGCTGTGTGGAATTCATTTCTAATGTGTTCTGTGTACATGATCCACCAACAACGTCCGTCCACCAGAAAACTAGAGGTCTGTGTGCACACCCGTTGGTGTGCGTGAGAGAGAGAGAGAGAGAGAGAGAGAGAGAGAGAGAGAGAGAGAGAGAGAGAGAGAGAGAGAGAGAGAGAGAGAGAGAGAGGAGAGAGAGAGAGAGAGAGAGAGTGAGTGAGTGAGTGAGTGAGTGAGTGAGTGAGTGAGTGAGAGAGAGAGAGGGAGAGGGAGAGGGAAAGAGAGAGGGAGAGAGTGAGAGAGAGGGAGAGCCTGAGAGAGAGAGAGTGAGAGACAGAGAGTGAGAGAGAGTGAGAGAGAGAGTGAGTGAGAGAGAGAGGGAGAGTGAGAGGGAGAGTGAGAGAGTGAGAGAGAGTGAGAGAGAGAGAGAGAGAGAGAGAGAGAGAGAGAGAGAGAGTGTGTGAGAGTGAGAGTGTGTGAGAGTGAGAGTGAGTGAGAGTGAGTGAGAGAGTTTGTGAGGGAGTGAGTGAGAGTGAGAGAGAGAGAGCTTAACCCATATTTACTGTAACGTCTTTTTGCTCTTCCTCCCTTTGTTTGACCTCTCTCTCTCCCCCCCGTCTCTCCCCCGTCTCCCCCCCCCCACACACACACACACACGCCACCTATTTATAGCAACACCCACTTGCATACATGCCTAATATAGGATGAGGCTTCTCTCAAGGAAAACAGCTAGAAATAGTCCACAGGCACCGCAGTGTGTGTGTGTGTGTGTGTGTGTGTGTGTGTGTGTGTGTGTGTGTGTGTGTGTGTGCACGCTACGCGTATGTGCACTGTCCTTGTCACTCCTCTCTTCCCCTCCACCTCTTCTCCTCCACCTCTTCTCCTCCACCTCCGATTGTAAAATCCCTTCTGTCCTGTTTCTTTCTTCTTTTTTGCAGTAAGCCTTCTCAACTCCTCCTTCCTCTCTCCTGCTCATCCACCGCGGACCTCTTCACCACAGATGGCATTGAGGGAGGTGGACGGTTGTCACGCCTGTTGCCGCGGTGCCGTGGCTCCGCCCCCTCGTTACGTGTCGCTGATGGTCGTCTTTTATTTTATGGATGTTTTTCCTCCCAACCGTACTTGTGAACCCGGAGGAGGTGCTAGAGCGGCGACCAGGACACATACCCACATCCGGCTTCCCACCCGCAGACACGGCCAACTGGGTCTGTACGGACGCCCGACCGAGCCGGAAGTAACATGGGGATTCGAACCGGCGATCCCCGTGTCGGTTGGCAACGGGAAGTTAGCACGCTGGCACTTAAGCGGGGGGGGGGGGGGAGAAACGCACAACACAAATCACGACAAAGTCATCAGCCGGCATGGTTGCTAGTTTGATTCCTTTGTACTGATGATACCCAACACTGCTGTCCATAAGCAAGACCCCCGAGACCTTATTGGACACTACTACTACCACTACTACTTTCGGCTGCTCCCGTTAGGGGGCGCCACAGCGGATCACCTGTTTGCATGTCTTCCTGTCCTCTGCATCTTCCTCTGTCACACCAGCCACCTGCATGTCCTCCCTCACCACATCCATAAACCTCCTCTTTGGCCTTCCTCTTCTCCTCTTCCCTGGCAGCTCCATATTCAGCATCCTTCTCCCAATATACCCAGCATCTCTCCTCCACACATGTCCAAACCATCTCAATCTTGTCTCTCTTGCTTTGTCTCCAAACAGTCCAACCTGAACTGTCCCTCTAATATACTCCTTCCTAATCCTGTCCTTCTTCATCACTCCCAGTGAAAATCTTATCATCTTCATCTCTGCCACCTCCAGCTCCACCTCCTGTCTTCTCATCAGTGCCACTGTCTCCAAACCATACAACATAGCTGGTCTCACAACCATCTTGTAAACCTTCCCTTTAACTCTTGCTGGTACCCTTCTGTCCCACATCACTCCTGACACTCTTCTCCACCCACTCCACCCTGCCTGCACTCTCTTCTTCACCTCTCTCCTGCACTCCCCATTACTTTGGACAGTTGACCCCAAGCATTTAAACTCATTCACCTCCGTCACCTCCACTCCTTGCATCCTCACCACTCCACTGTCCTCCCTCTCGTTCACGCATACGAGACCTTATTGGACAAACAACTAAAACCGACTTGACATGAGCTCAAGTTTGAAAGCAGATCTCACTGGCAGTCACATAGGTTTGCATATGTAGCGAATTCCGGGGGGCAGGCCGGGACCCGAACCCGGATCTCCCTGCGCCACGGGCGACTACGTTAACCAGTCGACTAAAGGGTCCCACGGCTTAGCCAAGGGCTGTTTAGCCGTGCACGGTACACTACCAACACAACTTGTGTGTTACACGTGACTATAAGGCCAACACTGAATTGTGGCGCTGTCTTTACCGCCTTATCCGTCACGACCCGCTCCAGATCCCACATGTCTCTTCCTGTCAAGTTCCCCTCCCGTGTGGTTACCGGTCCCGCCCTAATGCGCTCCACCTGTGGGCCACTGTCTCCCCCATGTGTGTATTTAAGCCATGTGTTGGCTCCCTTGTGTTGCCGGTTCGTCTTGACCCCCGTGTGAGCGTGCCGGCAGGACCTTGTCCTCCCAGTCTGCGGTTTGACCATCGCCTGTTTTGAGACTCTGCCTTTGGCCTGCCAGGTTTGATACCTCCGCCTGATCTGACCGAATCCCCAGTACCGACCCTTCCGCCTGATCTGACCGAATCCCGAGTACCGACCCCTCCGCCTGATCTGACCGAATCCCCAGTACCGACCCTTCTGCCTGATCTGACCGAATCCCCAGTACAGACCCCTCCGCCTGATCTGACCGAATCCCCAGTACCGACCCTTCCGCCTGATCTGAACAAATCCCCAGTACCGACCCTTCTGCCTGATCTGACCGAATCCCCAGTACCGACCCTTCTGCCTGATCTGACCGAATCCCCAGTACCGACCCTTCTGCCTGATCTGACCGAATCCCCAGTATCGACCCTTCTGCCTGATGTGACCGAATCCCCAGTACCGACCCTTCCGCCTGATCTGACCGAATCCCCAGTACCGACCCTTCCGCCTGATCTGACCGAATCCCCAGTACCGACCCTTCTGCCTGATCTGACCGAATCCCCAGTACAGACCCCTCCGCCTGATCTGACCGAATCCCCAGTACCGACCCTTCCGCCTGATCTGAACAAATCCCCAGTACCGACCCTTCTGCCTGATCTGACCGAATCCCCAGTACCGACCCCTCCGCCTGATCTGACCGAATCCCCAGTACCGACCCTTCTGCCTGATCTGACCGAATCCCAGTACAGACCCCTCCGCCTGATCTGACCGAATCCCCAGTACCGACCCTTCCGCCTGATCTGAACAAATCCCCAGTACCGACCCTTCTGCCTGATCTGACCGAATCCCCAGTACCGACCCCTCCGCCTGATCTGACCGAATCCCCAGTATCGACCCTTCTGCCTGATGTGACCGAATCCCCAGTACCGACCCTCCGCCTGATCTGACCGAATCCCCAGTACCGACCCTTCCGCCTGATCTGACCGAATCCCGAGTACCGACCCTTCCGCCTGATCTGACCGAATCCCCAGTACCGACCCTTCCGCCTGATCTGACCGAATCCCCAGTACCGACCCTTCTGCCTGATGTGACCGAATCCCGAGTACCGACCCTTCCGCCTGATCTGACCGAATCTCGAGTACCGACCCTTCTGCCTGATCTGACCGAATCCCCAGTACCGACCCTTCTGCCTGATCTGACCGAATCCCGAGTACCGACCCTTCTGCCTGATCTGACCGAATCCCCAGTACCAACTCCTCTGCCTGATCTGACCGAATCCCCAGTACCGGTCCGACCCTTCCGCCTGATCTGACCGAATCCCCAGTACCGACCCTTCCGCCTGATCTGACCGAATCCCCAGTACCGACCCTTCTGCCTGATCTGACCGAATCCCCAGTACCGACCCTTCCGCCTGATCTGACCGAATCCCCAGTACTGACCCTTCTGCCTGATCTGACCGAATCCCCAGTACCGACCCTTCTGCCTGATCTGACCGGGATTCGACCCTTCTGCCTGATCTGACCGGGATTCGACCCTTCTGCCTGATCTGACCGAATCCCGAGTACCGACCCTTCCGCCTGATCTGACCGAATCCCCAGTACCGACCCTTCTGCCTGATCTGACCGAATCCCGAGTACCGACCCTTCCGCCTGATCCACCGAATCCCGAGTACCGGTCCGACCCTTCTGCCTGATCTGACCGGGATTCGACCCTTCTGCCTGATCTGACCAAATCCCCAGTACCGACCCTTCTGCCTGATCTGACCGAATCCCCAGTACCGACCCTTCTGCCTGATCTGACCGAATCCCCAGTACTGACCCTTCTGCCTGATCTGACCGAATCCCCAGTACCGACCCTTCCGCCTGATCTGACCGAATCCCCAGTACCGACCCTTCTGCCTGATCTGACCGAATCCCGAGTACCGACCCTTCCGCCTGATCTGACCGAATCCCCAGTACCGACCCTTCCACCTGATCTGACCGAATCCCCAGTACCGACCCTTCTGCCTGATCTGACCGGGATTCGACCCTTCTGCCTGATCTGACCGAATCCCGAGTACCGACCCTTCCGCCTGATCTGACCGAATCCCCAGTACCGACCCTTCCGCCTGATCTGACCGAATCCCCAGTACCGACCCTTCTGCCTGATCTGACCGAATCTCGAGTACCGACCCTTCTGCCTGATCTGACCGAATCCCCAGTACCGACCCTTCTGCCTGATCTGACCGAATCCCGAGTACCGACCCTTCCGCCTGATCTGACCGAATCCCGAGTACCGACCCTTCTGCCTGATCTGACCGAATCCCCAGTACCAACTCCTCTGCCTGATCTGACCGAATCCCCAGTACCGGTCCGACCCTTCCGCCTGATCTGACCGAATCCCCAGTACCGACCCTTCTGCCTGATCTGACCGAATCCCCAGTACCGACCCTTCTGCCTGATCTGACCGAATCCCCAGTACCGACCCTTCTGCCTGATCTGACCGAATCCCCAGTACCGACCCTTCCGCCTGATCTGACCGAATCCCCAGTACTGACCCTTCTGCCTGATCTGACCGAATCCCCAGTACCGACCCTTCTGCCTGATCTGACCGAATCCCGAGTACCGACCCTTCCGCCTGATCTGACCGAATCCCCAGTACCGACCCTTCTGCCTGATCTGACTGGGATTCGACCCTTCTGCCTGATCTGACCGGGATTCGACCCTTCTGCCTGATCTGACCGAATCCCCAGTACCGACTCCTCTGCCTGATCTGACCGAATCCCCCAGTACTGACCCTTCTGCCTGATCTGACCGAATCCCGAGTACCGACCCTTCCGCCTGATCTGACCGAATCCCCAGTACCGACCCTTCTGCCTGATCTGACCGAATCCCCAGTACTGACCCTTCTGCCTGATCTGACCGAATCCCCAGTACCGACTCCTCTGCCTGATCTGACCGAATCCCCAGTACCGACTCCTCTGCCTGATCTGACCGAATCCCCAGTACCGACCCTTCTGCCTGATCTGACCGGGATTCGACCCTTCTGCCTGATCTGACCGAATCCCCAGTACCGAGCCTTCCGCCTGATCTGACCGGGATTCGACCCTTATGCCTGATCTGACCGGGATTCGACCCTTCTGCCTGATCTGACCGAATCCCCAGTACCGAGCCTTCCGCCTGATGAGACCTCTTTGGAACTTGTACTACCTGCGTCAGTCTGCTTTGTGGGTCCGTCGTCGTTGTGGGTCTGAAAGTTGTTCACCTTGTATTCAGGTTTAGCACATCATTACTGTTCAACCCGTGACACACAGCACTCAGCGCACTCTCTTGTTACAATGTGACGAGAGAAGCTTCGAGGGAAACAAACGTGAGGAGCAGGAAACCCGGTTCCCCTCTCACGCCACCCGGGGATCGCAGGGCCATTAAACGCGGACTTACTCGGCGGTTTGTGGGGACAACAAGCCACCCGGGTGGTCGCACGCGTTGGAGGGCCTGTTGGGAGAATGGCTGTGACTTAAAGCGCGACCAAACCCCCTCGCTAAACTTCGAGTTAGACGACGATAACCCCACCTGCTTCCTTTTTGTAAAGTCAACCAAATCTGCCAGTGAGACATCACCCCCCTCCCCCACACACACCCTCCCCCCCGTGGAGACTGGCAGATAAGTCCATGGAGCATCCAGGGCACCGAGCTGAGGGCAGGTCCTCCA